>NC_140937.1:155304322-155494322 GCF_014529385.1 Adiantum capillus-veneris
CCTGATGAAGCCACCTTCCAAGCAATAAGACAAAGCCTAAGACCATCGAAAAGTAACAAAGAAGTGGAGGATTGGTTTAACCATTCAGGTCAGGGGTCAACTACATCTGTAGACCTGTGGCAAGAAAACCTCTTTCTGCAGGATGAGAGCTTCATGGTATCTCTCTCTCTCTCTCTCTCTCTCTCTCTCTCTCTCTCTCTCTCTCTCTCTCTCTCTCTCTCTCTCTCTCTCTCTCTCTCTCTCTCTCTGTTTGTGTCATTTCTGACATTGTATGTGCAGTCTTGGATTGCTGACAAGGATGACTTCCTTCGGCGCCGAACAAGAGAGTATCGAGGAAGGGATGCGGCCCTAGCACAGTACCTTTCAAAGCTCTGCGAGTCACCGATAGTAGTTTTTCACAATTCCATGTCACAAGAGGGTTCAATAGCAACTTACACATTCAAGACACTATCACGCTTCTTGGGTGGACCGGTGCTGCCCAAAAGTGCAGATAAAGTCATTCTTGTTGACAAAGTGTTTGCTAGAGATTGTTTTGGTTACTGCCCAGGCTATACAGGTGGTCGGGCAGCGTATTACTACACGTACACAGCAATGGCACTAGCTCTTGGTAGACAAAACCCAGATGAACTTTTAGAGTATGGCAAACATCTCATGATTCGTTACAAGGGTGACGTGCCAAAAAACAAAATTGAACCTGCAAAATCTTGATACACTTCAAGTAGCAATTGTATAAGATCATGTATTACATAAATTTTTTACAATGCCATCCACTCAGAGTATCTTTCTCCACTTGTGATTCACATACACCATTGTCTCTCTCCACCTTCGTTGACTTTCACGAGCTCCGGAGTTGTTGTATGCCATTGATCTTTTAGCTTTTTGTTGTTGTAAATGTCTGATGGCTTGTGCTGTTGCTGAATTTGCCAAGACTTCTTTTGCCTGCATTCGATGAATGATTCTAAGATAGAACCATTCAAATAGTTCTCTCAAACTGTTAGCCTTGATTCGAGAGCCACCATGTCGTGTGTGCCTGAAATAAGCATTTCTCGCCATGTAATGAGACTTTTCCATCCCTTGGGTATTCCATATTGCCGGGTTCCCATACTTCTGTATAAAATATGGCAAATGATTGAAGATGATGTGCTGGATATGAAAACAGATTAGTTAGAATGTTTTACACTCACATATTTGCACATAAGAGAGAAAGAAATACATGATAATACCATGTAGTGAGTAATCTGGGTGTCTGTCCATGCTGTCTTGAATGATTTTTTCAGAAGGTTGAGATTTTCCTTGAACTTGTTCATATCACCTTGTGACCAGTCATCTTTGTCGCACATCAAAAATAGGATGTCTATTGATCGCCAAACCTCAGCCTTCGCGTTACGAGTAGTTGGTTCGTGGTCTTTGACTGCAATATGTAGCTTTTTCCAGCTCTGATACTCTACCTTGCTAACATAAGATGTGTTATATATTTTTCCATGTTTTGTTAGCTTTGGATCTCTTGTACCTTGGGGCTTAGATAAAAACCTCCGTGCCTTCACCCCACCGATGGATGGTTTGCATGGGACATCCTTCTCAGCAGTTGATCTCTTTTCATCCCGCTGGATTTTCACATTGCCACCATGAAGCCCCATATCCGACAGTACCATTTCTAAGCACTGCAAGGCTACTTGTCGTTCTGCAGAGTTCTTAATCTTCCAAGCAAACCCGATGTATAAGTAGACCAATTTCTCTACAATTCTACAAAGGGCATGCATTGTACAAATGTGAACATTCACAAGTGGTATTTTCAAAACTGGTCGAAAAGCAGGATCCTCAATGTGACGTGTTGGAGCTTTTCTCCACCACTTTGGGTTCATGACCTTTGCAGGCTCCATGCAGAACAAACACGGTGACTTTGCCATTGCACCCATTCCACAATTATACATGCACTTTAATGTTTTAAGGTCACCTGCAAGATGCCACTGAACTTGAAAGTCTCCCCTTCCATCTAGACGTAGTACCTCTCCCTGGTTAGTCTGTCGATCAATCAGCTCCGGAATATTAGTTCGATGGAACACCCAATATAGAATCTCATGATCTTCTTTCTTTACCTGCAACACAAAATAAATGAGACTTAAGTAGATCTGAATATTTGAGCTTACTTGAGAATATCGCTTACCTCAAACGCACCAAGCCACCATATGTTAGATTCTGATTGAACACTAAAATATAAAGGATCATCACTGGGACACTTTGAGAGGGCTCTATTCATTAAAGTAATAGTAACACGCTCTAGCTTTTTCTCTTTAACAAGCTCACACTCATCCAGTTTTAACACAAAATGTAATAGTCCACGTGACTCTTCAAATGTGATGTTGTAAAACTCCACCATTCTCTTCTGTAGTATCCGCAGGTCCATAAAAATATTGTTGAACTCATCATATGCCACAGTGTTGGCTCCATGGCCACTGTAAGTTGCTTTAATATGAAAGGGCTGTCCAAGATAGTCTCCCTGTGCCTCGTTAAGCTGAAGCCTCTCTTTCCAAACACTTGAGGCTGATGGTAGAAGTTTGGATTTTATACCCTTCCTAACAAAGATGGATGAGACAGACTTTTGGATAGCCGAATATCCTCTTTTGCTTACACCAAGTGAATCAAGTGTGCCTTGTATCTCTTTTGCAGGCACTGAGTTCTCTGAAATAAAGCGGTCCACTACATTTCTTTGTAGAACCTTAAACTTCTTGTCATGTACTATATCTGCTGCCAGGCTTCTACTTATAAGTGGCTTCAATCTCTTTCCTATATTGGCTATGGGGTCAATGTTTTCCTTGTCAGGATAGATTGAGTCTCTACATGAAGACAATGCATAAGTAAATAACAGAAAATTTGCTTCACTAACACTATTTAGGCACATGAAAACAATGCATAACAAGAAAAAACAAAGAGATTACTTAACTAAGACAATGTAGCCAACCAAGAAGCATCACCTTAATGCTCGGATTCTTTTCTTGAGACCTCCTGATGCAACCTGCAATGTTTCAAGATTGCGCAATTTCTTCTTTCGGATACGACCACCCAAGATGGTGTCCTTCATTTGACAACTTCGCACCTTTTCTTTGAGTTCTTGTACCTCTGTTTTATGTTGCAAAATGGTAACCTGATCTGTAGAATGTAAATGTGAAAGGCGAACAATCTCACATTGTTGAGATTGGAAAATGCTCTTGTAAGTTCCAGCTTCTCTTGTAAGTGATTTACAATAACCCAGAAGGCCGTTTTCTCCATCACCAGCAAAGGTCAATAAGCTTGTAGGATTGACAAACGGTGGAGACGCATTAGTTATTGGATTCTTAGGGTAGAGAGAGCCTCTCGTCCAGATATCTATGTGTTTAGCTCCTTGAGCTCTGAGCGTGTCTATGGAGGTGGGAGGTATATGTGTGTTTGTTTTACTGCGCTTAATCAATGGTTGGTACTCATTGTCCAAATCAATGTGAAGGTGATATTTGGCTCGTTTGTGGGTAACATTTGTGCCATTTGAGGAGTGCGCCATTAGCCAAATGTGCAGGTTTAATGGAAAGTGAATAGCGGCTGCGGATTTGTCCCTCCATGTTAGCCTCATTCCCTCCGTATTGACGTTGTTCATTCAATACAACTAAAAAGAGTATTATCCCTCAATCACTACGAACGAATGTTCAGAGGGGTAAGGAATCTACTTAAAGTACACTTTTTGAAGTTTTACTATGAAAGACCCAGCTCTTTTATTTGTCATTTTTTCTAGAGAGAGAGTGCAAAAAATACATTTTCTTAGAAGGCCCTCCAAATGACCTCCGAAATTTCCTAATGACTCTTTATCATAAGTACTGAACTTTGCTTCAGACAGTTTGAATTTACGACTTTGGAAAGCAATTGGATGGTTATCTTGCATAAGGACTGCATCGATACCTTTTCCACTAGTATCAGTGACTACCATAAAGAACGGTCTTTCAAAATCAGGCAATTGCAATACAGGTGCATTAGTCAAGGCATGTTTAAGTGCATTAAATGAGCTTTCTTGCAAATCAGTCCATTCACAAGGCGTGTTTTTCTTCAACAAGAGAGTCAAATAATGTGATTTGTAAGCAAAATTATGAACAAATTTCCTGTAATAGCCACAAAGACCAATAAAAGATCGTAGCTCATGCAAGTTTTTGGGTCTAGGCCATGATTGAATGGCTTCAATTTTCTTTGGATCGACATGTATTCCCTTACCCGATACAATGTGTCCCAAATATTCAATTTCATATTGGAAAAATGAACTCTTTTCAGGATTCAAATACAAGTGATTTTGTGCAAGCAGATCAAATACACGTGTTAAATGTTGTTTATGCTCTTCTTCAAATTTACTGAATATCAAAATGTCATAAAAAAATATAATCACAAAATCTTGATGGTCAATGAAAATTCGATTCATCATGCGTGTAAATGTGGCTGGTGCATTTGTCAAACCAAATGGCATGACAAGAAATTCACAGTGTCCAGTTTGTGTTCTGAAAGCAGTTTTGTAGACATCATGTTCAAACATTTTGACTTGGTGATACCCTGATTTAAGGTCAATTTTTCTAAAGATGTTTGCCCCTTTCAGTTTGTCTAATAGATCATCCACTCTAGGAATAGGAAACCTATTCTTAATGGTGATCTTGTTTAAAGCCCTGTAGTCGATACACATACGAAAGGTTCCATTTTTCTTCTTGACAAGAAGTACTAGAGCTTCGTATGGTGAACTACTAGGTCGGATTAAGCCTCGGTCAAGTAAATTAGTGATTTGAGTTTTTATTTCCCTGTGTGCGGTAGGATTTACACGATAAGGTGCTCTACAAGGAGGTTCACTACCCGGTATGATGTCAATTTTGTGATCTTCTGGGCGTGATGTGGAATTCTAGGTGGCAGATCATGCATGAAATAATCTTTAAATTGTGAGAGAAATTCATCGTGTGTGGAGTTATGTGAAGTTTCAGTTTCAGCAAAAATTTGATTTATCAATACTAGATATGTTTTCCTCTGTTTTCGAATTGCTCGTTTGGCTTGAGTGTGAGAGAGGAGTGGAAATTTTTGATGTGCCAGTGTTGCTTGGATGGAGAAATTTTTATTATTATGAGTGAGAGACATTGTACGTGTTTTATAATTAATCAACGGGTCAAATTCATGACGAAATGGCATTCCCAAAATCATATCAAGACCATGCAATGGTGCTACCAAAAATGTACGTGCTTGAGTGAACTCACCAATGCAAACTTCAACAGTGACTTGAGTTTTACAATTAAAACGTTGATTATTAAAAACAGTTTTGACCTTGTGAGGTGATGATATTTCAGAGAGTGATAGTTGCTGTACCAATCGTGTGGAAATGAAATCATGGCTACTACCATCATCTAACAGAATGGTGACATTTTCACCCTTCACAATGCCTTGCACTTTAAACAAAGTGTGAGGAGATATAAGAGTACTTGAGGATGGGTTGTCATCGTTATCATAATCAGGATCATATCCCTCACCGTAGTTAGCTTCCACTTCATTGTCGTCCGGTGTAGCATCTTCGATGAGGTTAAGAGTAGCTCCGTTGGGGCGGTTGTTGTTGAAGGGTTTTTGACTTGAATTTCTGTTGACTCCATTGGAATGGCCATTGGATTGACCATTGCCCTTAGCATGACCATTTGGTCACTTATCTGCATAGTGACCATACTAAAAGCATTTAAAACACTTCACCTTTTTGTTATCATTAGAATTTGGAGGAGAATTTTGGTTGAAAGAATTTTGGTTGCCTCGTTGCTGGGTGTTGTTGTTGTTGTTTCTCGTATGAGGTTGATCACTTGTAGGAGAATCGTTGAATCTACGTCTTTTGAAAAACGTACGGCTTTGGTGTTTGTTTCTGTCAAAGTTCGTAGAGAAAAGAGGTCTCTTGTTGCGGTTAGTGTTAGCAGGTTGATCAGTGTACGAGGAATGTCCACCTTTCTTCTTTTCTGCGTTGAGAGCCAAATTAATGGCCTTTGATAGAGAATCTGGTTTGACCATATCTACCTCAACACTAATTTGTAGTGCCAAGCTTGATATGTACTTTCGCTTCAATTTCCTGCGACTAACATGCTCAATAGCTTGCAATTGAATTAAACAATTCCAAAAAACGGTCAGTGTAACCCTGTACATCTTCATTTCTACCTTGTCGAATTAAATCCCACTGATGTCGTGCTTTAGCTTTAAACTGTGTGGGCAAAAATTGGGGTAAAAACACTTTTTTAAATGCATTCCAGGTGCGTGTTCTTCTTCCATGTTATTTGGTGGCGTTCCACCACAATTGAGCACTGCTAGTGAGATGATTTGATGCACATTTTACCATTTCACGCTCGAGAAAGTCTTCATCATGAAAATAGTCATCTAGTTGACTAACCCATGCTAGAACCGTGCTAGCATCTTTAGTGCCATCAAAATCCTTGAAAGTGAAGGCTTTTCTACTAATTTTGTTTTTCTTGGGTGCCGGTGCAGATTTGGTGTGTGCAGAATGCAATAATTTATCTTCAAGTTCTTGCTTTCGCATGCGTTCATATGTGAGTGATTGTTGCAGATTTTGAAGTTGTTCCGCAATCGTCACCTGAGAAAGGTGTGCCATGATTGTGTGCTTTTTATGTTTTTCTCTTTTTTTAAAAAATAATTTTTTCAAAAATAAGTGGTAATGCTTAAAAAGGCTATTTGGTGATATTCACAGATGCAATATGCGGAATAAAGAATAAAATAAATAACAGAAATGTAATGTACTTAGCTGGGAAATAGCGGTGGCGTCCAGTCCGGAATGGCGATGCGCTAGGAAATTGCCAGAGAAGTGGACGGTCCGACGGTGTGTCACCAAGCCAGTTGAATTTTTTAGCGTCCGGTCTTCTTATCCCAAAAGGTAGTGGTAATTTTAACTTTCACCCCAAAGGTTGTCGAATATGTTCGACGAAGAATGGACGGCCAATATTTCCCTTTGGACAACGAAAGAGAAAGCTTGTGCGGCCAAAGGAGTCAGTCGAATTGGTTTTAATGGACTCGGTGGCTTGGGGTTGGCGAAGACCAACCAAGCGAATTAGAGAAGGGTTCACAAGTCCTTAATAAAAGCCAATTTGGTTCTTAAGTTGAAATGCCAATTTGCCACAATAGAAATGGAAAGCCTTTGGAGGCTTGTGTTGAAATAGAATTAAAGGTTAAAAATAGAATTGAAGTATTAAGCCAATTTGGTTCTTAAGTTGAAATGCCAATTTGCCACAATACAAATGGAAAGCCTTTGGAGGCTTGTGTTGAAGTAGAATTAAAGGTTAAAATAGAATTGAAGGTTGCAGTGGGCCATCGACCAGTGGGCCATCGACCAATTTACCCAAAAGGCTTTTAAGCCACTCCTTTTAATCAAAAGGTGTGTCCACTCACCAAATATAGCATGGCAGTGTGCAGGTTCAAGGAACAACAACGCGTATTTGTTTTGGAGATGATGGTGAGTGAAGGGTGCCGTTTTGGCCCGCGCGGAGGCAATAATACTCACACAGCCCGAACGTCCGTGTTGATGGCAATTTCAAGCTTTTTCGAGCAGGCCGACAAAGAATTTTTTTTTGTGTGTAAGCAAGGATTCCCACAGAATTGTCTCGCCTTGTTCTCTTCGTTTACGCCTTCCGATGCCGCTTCCCAATGCAAGCCAAATCTACGTGACTCAAATTTCCTTGCTTGCTTCGACTCTTGCTCTCTCTTTCCTTTAGCAAGCCATAATCCGCCTTCTTGTTCCCAATTTCAACTTCGCTTCCAAAGTTGTAATTAAGCTTTTCGACTTCTTTCAATTATGCGTCGGCTCACTGTCGTATCTTCATGTATACGCAAGCTTAGCTAGTGCTTAAATTTAACCGTTGAACATACCTGTTCTTGATCGTCTTGAAGCCGAAATTGAAAATTGATTGCCGATTAGTAGCCAATTTGCCGCCAATTAACGACCTAGCAAAATTTCGTTTGCAAATTCGATCGATTAATCTTTGAATTGCCACGAATCCTTGAATCTAAGAATTGCAAGTCGATGAATTGCAATTTGAATTTTGTCGATTCGAGGAATCCCTTCTTGAGCTTGAAATCTGATGCCAATTTTTCTTCGAATCTGAAGCTCTGATACCACTGTTGGGAGAAGAGGGGGGAGATCGATCGCTTAAATTATTCAACACAAGCTCCCAAACATCACCATCAACCTGTCCACCTCTTCTTCCAATTTCCAAGCACACACACTCACACCTAGACTATGACACACACACACACACACACACACAGAGACACAACATAGAATTGACATAGACATGCTTGTAAGAGAGTGTAAGAGATGTGTAAGAGATGGAGACTAAATTAGAAAGTACAGAGCAAATAACCATAGCATAAGAGAGTAGAGAAGAGAATATGCAAGAGAGAGACCTAAATCTAGTCCCAAACTCCAATGCACCTCTCTTGTGGAGTTGGTATTTAATATATTATTTTTGAGTTTAAGGTGTCAAAAATTGAGGCCCCTCTTTTTACAACCACTTCACTTTTGTAAATGAGTGAAGCTCATTAGTTCTTGCATGACCCATAAGGGGAGTTTCCACTACAACTATTTACAAAGCCATAGTGGCTTATTGAAATGATGTTCTAAGATACTGTGCAAATATAAAATGGCCAAGAGTAATTGCCATCGCCTCTTCATCAACTCCCCGTATTCCACTCTACAAAATCATCATCAACTCAATTAGTAAAATAAATAGACAGCACATAATTAACCATTACGCCAGCTATCCCAATTGTAGCTAACCACTACAACAGGAGGGTGCCCAGTCTCGTAACAAAGTCTTTGGGGCCAGTACATCTGGACATGGAACTTCACTGTGCCGTGTCGATTCTCTCTCTCTCTCTCTCTCTCTCTCTCTCTCTCTCTCTCTCTCTCTCTCTCTCTCTCTCTCTCTCTCAGTTTTCTGTAGTTATTTGAAGATTTGGATGTGTGTTGCTATTGATTTCTTGCTTGGAGTGTCCAAGCCTGTAGTAGTGGTATCAAAGCTCAGACGATTCTTCTTCCACGGATAATCCGATCCTTTTTGCAGCACAGATGGGTTCTTGTGGAGAATTCAACAAAAATTGAAGAACAGAAAGTTCTTGGTGAGGGAACAAAAGAACCAAAGGGGAATCTCAACAGAGCAGGATAACGCTTGAAAAATGTTCGTGTCCCTGGCCGGGACTTACTAGCCACTCCTATCCTTAGTCCATCATGCATCGGGCACGCTCCCGTCTTCATGGCTCTGTCTTAAGGGGCATAAACCATAAAGAAATGAAATTGAAAGAAAAGACTGGTGCAAGCAAGCGGAAGCTATACTCGTAGAAAGAGTTTAACGAAGTTGTAAAGCAACGAGTCATCAGATCGATGAAGAACAAGAAGCACTCTCGGAAGAAGAGGAAGTGAGCAGATTTTCCCGGTTATTTGGGACAGAAGTCAGCTTTCGAGGTGGCTATCAAATCCAAGAAGCGTGTTCGCTTTGAGAATGACCCAAATTTCTTTGTCTTCAGAGAGTTTCGACAATTCGTCGTCCTCTAGTACTAGAGAGGATGAGAATCTCTTCATAGCATGAATAGTAATGTGGAACGGAAGTGATTGATGGTGAATACTCAAGATGAGTGCTCAGTGAAAGCATTAGCGTGTTTGTCCACCAAGCATTGTTATTCCCTTTGTAGTCTACCACAGTTGATCGTTTTAGGTCACAAAGTCAAGTTTAGATTGCATTTTTTGCATGAAACAGATGCGTTTAAGGTCTTGTGTTTGAAATGGTTTCAGGACGATCCCTCAAAGGAGATTTTGGAAGGTGGACCCAAGATCGTAGACAAAGTTGAAGACACGAAGCTGGAGAAGATTCTTCAGCATTGCTTTTGGCGCCACACAAAGAAGCAAGCATTGCAGTCCTTTTTAAAGTTCAAGTATCGCGACACCCACGCAGTAGAGTTGGCCGACAAATATTTCTTCATAGATTACCCGGAGTTGATGACAGACTACGCGAAAGCCATGCAGCTCAGTACCAATCCCTCACTATAAAAAGGGAGGGATGTCACATGCACATCTAACCCTATGTGCATGTGGACAAGCACTCTCCTTCTTCTAGGGTTTAGTTAGCCTAGGAAGTGTTCTGACACTTTTGTGAGCCTATCCACAGGCCGTGCATGTCCAGGCACTTAGAGTAGCTGCATACCCCCTCTGATTGCACAACCAAGATCATTAACATTAGTACCCAGCCTATTATTTATCTGAAAGTGAACCATCTCTTATAAATGAGTTTTATTCACTCATTAATAAGTGACATCTTAGAAATCGTGGATTTTTTAGGAGATTACCGGACCCAGCTTTAATGCCCTATATAAGCAACCCCAAGGGTCACTTCTCAAGCATAAGTCAACAATACAAGCACCAAGTACCCGCATTACCTCAGCATCTCTGGCGTTTTTGCACCAGACCAACCCAACATTCTTAGATTTTGCCAATATTACCAGATCAATCCAACGTTGTTTGATTTCTTCCAAGCACCAGATCAGATCAGTGTTTCCAAGTTCAGCGCCAGATCAGCTTCAGCCCATAGCATCACAGAACCAAGTATCTACCGCATGATCGCATCCGCATCTCAACATCTAGAACCATTGTATCAGCATTTGTACAATCTAAAGCAAATACCTCTCTAGTAATAGAGAGGGGGACCCTTGGAGGGGGGTTTGGGACCCCATCTGTTTGGTCCTTTCAGTTCTATATTATCAATGTTACTTATCATAGAAAGATCTAGGCGTACTTTACGTACTCTTTCTGGGAGAGAGTACCATACTGCGTGTCGTACAACACCATATCGTACATATCGTTACCAAAGTTGGGTCCGATACTCGTACTTTTGGGTTTGAATCGTACTTTCGAATAAGTACGTAGTTGTATGTACTATACAAACTTTTTGATCTTTTCCTCATATCACTGTAAAGTAAGAAATCCATTCATGACTTGTATAGGATCATTGGACCACAAATATAAGAGCACCAACAACCTTAACATTGAATTATACACTATGATTAAATATACACGATTCAACGACGATATGGTAATTGCTGAAGGAAAAACATGTTTGGTTTGGATTGAGGATTGAGTGGTTGGGATTATAGTGTATACTTCCATTGGTCCTTCTAGTTCTATATTATCAATGTTAAGTACACATAGAGAGATCTATGCATACTCTGCATATTCTTGCTAGGAGAGAGTACCATACTACATATTGTACCGCACCGTATCATACGTATCGTATCGTACGCATGGACCTACCTTGAGCATTACTTTGTATTATTATGGTGCTTGTGTTGAAGTTTTGGAGGTCATCTCTTGGGTTGCCCCATCGAGATCTTGTTAGTGAGGGCTTCTATGTGGCTGTGCCCGACCTAGTGAGGCGCTTTTCAGGTTCTAGGTAGTGGGAGTGATTTCCCATATTTGGTATGGGCGGCCACTTGTAGGCCTTTTAGGTGGCTTGTGGAGACGTTGCATGAGTGAGATAATTCACAATGAGATTGCTAGGCAGCAGATGCTATAGGAAGACGGTGTGCTTGGCAATGCTTTGGTTGATATGTGCACCAAATGTGGTGCCATCACGTAAGCCACAAAAAATTCTTGATGGGCATCCTCTCCATGATGTCGTCTCTTGAAGTGCGTTGAATACCCAGGATGGTTGTGGCAAGGAAGCTCTGAGTTTTTTTAAGGAGATGCGAAGGGAAGGCCTTTCTTCACATGCAATCACTTATGCTTGCACCTTGAAGGCCTCTCCCCTTATGCAAGACGTTGACATGGGTGAGAGAATTCACAAAAGATCGCTAGTCAGCGGTGGCTATTGGAGAAAAATGTCATGCTTGGTAGTGCTTTGGTCAATATGTATGCCAACTGTGGTGCCGTCACGGAAGCACAAAAAATTAGCGATGCGCATCCTCTTCGGAATGTCATCACTTGGAACTTGTTGCTTGCAAGATATGCCCAACATGGTTGTGCGAAGTACGTTCTGAGCTGTTTTACCAAATGCAAAGGGAAGGCCTTTTTCCAAATGCATTCACCTCTGCTTGCACCTTGAAGACATGTGGTCTTACGTAAGACCTTCACATGAGAGTGAGAATTCACGATGCCCGGGGGATTCACCATGGAAAACTTACCGGACCACGTAAGTGCAGGGGAGGGTTTTTTTTTTACAACTTACATAAGTGTATAAGTTAGAGGCAGGCCCCCAATAATTTATCTCCCATACTTAAAAATAAGGGAGGGGGGTATCATCTTTATGGGGGGGGGGGGGACTGATTTGGGTTGATTACTTGTAACGATTGGTCACCATTGTGCATTAGAGTTCATATAAATTTTGGGGAAGTTTTTTATTTGGTCACGCATCAAATTTTACATAAAGCCGGTCATAGGTAAGGGCTGATTTGGAGCAGGTCAAGGGTTGATTTATGCTAGCTTTGGATGGGTCAAAATTGGATGAGTAACCAGCGGGCAGGCTGATCGAGCACATAGTCTGAAAGTCAAACTAAGACACATTGAGGGTACATCTAGTTATCAACAAAAGTGGTTCCTTAATACGTTGCTAGTCATCATGTGAGACCTAAATTTTATATGTAAGACAAGGGTATGATATTTTTTTTCATTGATTGTCGTATAAGCGTAGAAAGGGGGGTCATATTCCTTAATATGAGTCGTATATAGGGGTTTTATCAAACTTGTTCGCTCGCAGGTGGCGTCCCGTTTTGTATATAGAGTGAATCCCTCGGGCACGATGAGATTGCTAATCAGGGGCTGTCGGAGAAATATGTCATGCTTGGCGTACTTCAATCAATGTACGTCCCAAATGTGGTGCCCTCACGAAAGCACAAACATTCTTGATGGGCATCCTCTCCAGAATGTGGTCTCCAGGATGTAAATATGTCCAACATGGCTATGGCAAGGAAGCTCTCGCAAAGGGAAGGCTTTTCTCCATATGCAAAGGAAAGGAAATTCTCCAAAGCAATCACCTATGCTTGCACCTTGGAGGCTGCTAGCCTTATGCAAGACCTTCACATGGGTGAGAAAATTCCCAACAATATCACTAGTCAACGGTTGTTGGAGAAACATGTGCTTCGCAATGCTTTGGTCAAAATACTATCAAACGTACTGTCGTTACAAAAGCACATAATGTTGTTTATGAGCTAGACCAAGAGCACATTGGTGAGTGTGTGTGCCAAATGTGGTACCCTCACAAATACACCATGGTGTAGTCTCCTGAGCTCTTGACAAAATATCAAGGTAGGGTAATTTGCATGTGTGCACGCGCGTGCTTTAGTTTAGACCCCATCGAATGGGGGTCTTCAGTGGCTTAACACATCATCAGTTTGTGATAGCATCCCAGGGTTCTGAAGAAGAAGGAGACAAGGAATCAGCTGATGGTTCATCAAAGTATTCCAACAATTCAAATTAAGGTGCCAATGGACAGGGAGGCCAACAGGGCTACCAACAGGTCCCAGGGCACATGAAAAGAACCGAAAGGTAAGCTAGATCAAGGACACCTTTATGGGGCTTGATGCAATGTGGATGGGGAAGAGAAACTCGCAAATTCTCTTCGATTTTGAGTTGTACTTTGAAACTTTTGGATTTTTAAGTGTGCCTATGCCAAAAGTTTGTTTGTCTTTATTGCTATGTGTGCACCCTATTGTGTTTTCATGCATCTATTTATTTTGTGTGAAATGTTGGTATGCGTGGTGGAACGTTTGTGTGTGCATGGGGTGATTGTTACAATTACATACTTATTGCTCACTATGTCTTGAGAGTAGCATGCACGCAAGTTCTTTGTTTTTTGGATTGGTCATTTGGCTTAAAGATCTATCTTTATGCTTCAACAACATTTTCTTGTCTTGCAACTTTTAGGGTTTTGTATTGACTGATTGAAAAGTTTTGTATTGACTGATCGAAAAGTTTGCAAGAAGCATTGATGTGTCTTGAGCTTTCCCGTTATTGCAACCACTTGTATTGTGTCCATATGGTTGTCGATACAACCACAAGTGAATTTTATGCGCCTTATGCAAACTTTGGGCAAATACTTCAATGTCTTCAGTGGGAAACTTCAATGTCAATGGAAAGAGGGGACCTGATTATGTTGTGCCTAGGCTCTACCTGATAATTAAGTGTTTCCACATTTTGTTTAGTCTATGTGCTATACCTTGACTAGCTTCAACGAGATATCGTCATCGATATTGCATTTGAACATTGCTTGTGTGCGTATGTTGCTCTTGTGTTTGTGAACTTGAGCATGCATTATTGTACTTCTATATGCATGCTAGGTCACCCATTAGCCTCCATGCCCAAGCCTACATTCAATGTTTGCAAGGTTTACTACGTAGGGTTCTAACTTAGTGGTCAAGGCGATTGTGTGGGTGCATAAAGACGCACACTGCATATCCACAACATCTTTCGACTTTCAATTGTACCTCCGATGATGACGTGGATTTACCTTGTTGGCTCTTAAAATATTTAGATGGCCCAAAGCCCCAATACTTGTTGGCTCTTAAAATCTTTAGATGGCTCAAAGGGTAGTGCAACACAGCCAAGGATTAGGGGGCCCCCAATCTCGGAAAAAAAAAAATTCCTTTCAAAACATCTTAAATGCGTGAGTTTAGGAAATAAAAAGACTTTTTGAGTCCATATGAGAATTGTACATAGTCGCATGCCCCTTTAGCAAGAGTTTCTTTGAGACTCAAAGGTGTAATTCCAATGTCAGTTGTCTCCTAGGAATTACAGGTGCCATATCCATTACATGGAGAGAATCTGGCTACAACAATTAGCTTTGGAATGTACACCATCCCTTCATCAAATGTGGTTGTGAGCACTTAGGGGAAGGCAATTTATTCAAGGATAGCAACATCCTTTGATTTGATCATGTGCTATGGAGTCTCATGCACAACCTACTTGTCTTCTTCCGTCACAGTCCGGGGTCAGGGAGTTGGCAATCTGGGCTGTCCAACCCTTTGCAATTCCTGGCCGTAATCCAAGTCTGCAGAGCCGACGGATCGTCGACGGGTCAGCAGCTGGAATTCTTGCTTGAGCATCCAATGATGTGACGGCATGTCATCCTAGGGAATTGTGTGCCCTTCTGACACGTTTGCAGGCGGAATGGCGAGAGCGACAAGCTGACAGCATGCGAGCACTTGGAATGCGTGTTGCTACTCTTACACCTACGAATGTCTGCACCAGCTACACTATGCGGGTGGCCCACCTCAACAGTCAGAATTGGCAGTGCACACTAGCTGGCTCCCTCCCCCCAACTTGTGACGGCCGGGAATGGTCGTGCAATGACCATTCCCTGAAAAACGTGCTCCCACCATGGCTCCCGGCCTCTGTCGGTCGCCATGTGGTCGCCCGTTATTTCAGGGAATGGTCACTGCACGACCATTCCCTACACTTGCTTCATCATTAAAAAAATTCCATGATTACATTCTTGCATCAGAGCTTTGCTCATACACATCTACTACCGGAACTCATCAAACATATGGTGCTATTTAATCAATCACCCCCCTCACCCAACAGTCTTTGTGTAGTTGATTCCTTCATCTGCTTGAGAAAGCCCAGAGAGAGATGTGTATAGAAGAGACAATCACATGCAAACAGGACAAGGAAGACCCTTCACTCCCCTGAGCGGCTATGGATGTTGGGTTCTTTCTCCGCCCCAGCCAAACAAGCTGCCTTGCCTGTTGCCACCTTGCCTCGCCTCTCCTATTTCAAACCCTTACCTCCTTACCTCTCTTATTGCTAGGAGCATGAGAGAGAGAGAGAGAGACACCTCCAACCTCGACCTACATGCTTGCATGCAATGAGAGCCCCATAGCCTTCGGCTTCCACTGCTCGACCCACCTCAAAGGTGTGCTTCGCATGTGTGTGCGCGCGCGTGTGTGTGTGTGTGTGTGAGAGAGAGAGAGAGAGAGAGAGAGAGAGAGAGAGAGGCCATACTGAGAATAGAATGCATGGCTTCAACGTCCACTACATCCCTACCTTCCCATCGCCTTGAAGCTTGTGAACCTTGCACGCTCAAGAGCATCTCCCATTTATTCCTCTTATTTTTTTAATTAATTTCAGACGGTGCCCCCTATTCAAGGGCCGTCGAAAAAATTTGTTATGCTTGGCACTGCCTTTATGTCTAGAATTTCGTCTCCTGAAATGCATTGATTGGGGGATATGTGTAACAAGGACTAAGCCACAAGGCTATGGTTGGTTGCTTTTAGGATGCGAAGCGAGGGTATCTCTTCAAATGCAATCACATATGCTTGCACCTTGAAGGCATGTGGCAATTTGAAAAACACTGAGATGGGCAAAAGATTTCATAATGACATTCCTAGTCAAGGGCCGTCGAAAAAAAACGTTATGCTTGGCATTGCCTTGGTCGACATGTATGTCCGGACTTTTGTCTCTCGAAATGCATTGATTGCGGGATATGCACAACAAGGATTGGCCCACAAAGCTATGGCTGGTTTCTTTTAGAATGCGAAGCGAGGACACTTCACGCACTATGAAGGACTCCAATATGAGCAACGAGGATATTTTTAGACAAGAGATGTATGCTTGACACTGCCTCGATAAACATGTATGCCAGATGTGGTGTGCTTGAGGAGCTTTCTATTTGGAATTTCGTCTCTGGAACACACTGATTGCGGGATAAGCTCAACATCAGCAAGAGCAGAAAGCTCTGGGGTGTTTTCAAATGCCGAGTGAGAACATTTCTCCAGATGCAATAACCTATGCTACATCTTGAAGGCATGTGGTACTATGCAAAATGCCAATATAGGAAACATCCTCCGTCAATGGGAGCATCTCCTCATTATTGATTATTCAATATACCTCTGCTATTGATGTGCCCTAAATCCCACCCGACCTCTGGCGGGTCTTGTCTCTACTCAATCATTGGATGGAAGAACATTGTGATCTGTCTTTGGGTGTGTCTCTCAATGAGTGAACCTCTCTCTCTCTCTCTCTCTCTCTCTCTCTCTCTCTCTCGCCCATTCTGCATCACCATCAGCATAACAGTCTCCTTTCTAAAAAGACTCAACAATAGCTACATTTGTAGTGGAATCAACATTAGTAGTGGAACCAACCTCTTTCTTCTTAGCCTCTTTGGCAGTCAATTTAGGACACTGCTTGATCAAGTGATCATTAGATTTACAATAATGGCAATGAATCTTCTTTTTGGTCTTATCACTAGAATTCCCATACGAATTGTTGCCAACAAAAGCATTAGGAACATGTGATTTTCCACTTGCAGAAGAACCATGAAAAGTGGCTCTATTATTGTTACCACCTTTTCTTTTAGCAGCAATAAAGGCATGTTCAACTGCACGATGTCTAGTCTCGTTCTTTCTAGAAAGTGACTCTTGCAACAACAATGTGCATAATGCATCAAACTTGAGAACTTCTGGATTTCCTTGGATCATGAGTCTCCAAGTACTAGCAAAAATCTGGTAAGGATCTGGCAAAGCATCAAGAACAGTCTGCACAAGGGAACTGTAGAAATGACTTTGCCTGCAGAAATAAGTTGCTCGTTTATATCCTTGACAGCAGCAAGCGAAGTGTCCATATCATCTTCCTCATGCATAATCTTCGACTCCAGCTCTTTACGCAGCAATGCAATTTTTGCCTCATTGTGACTTGCATAAAGACTAACTAGAATATCCCAAGCTTGTTTTGTAGATTTTGTTGAACAAATGTGAGGAGTGATAGTGCGCTTCATAGACAACACAATCAATGCATGAGACTGCGCATCTTTTACATCCCAACGAGCTTGCTCAGCCATAGGCAAAACAACTCTTACAGTAGCAATTCTGCCACCAAAAACTGTAACATCCTCAACATCGCCTACATCCTCAGAACTAGGACGTACATCAATGCATTGCACAATGTTTCAAATGCCCTTTGACACAAGGGCATGTTGCATGATCCCACATAGGGTAATTGTCCCCATCCAATCTATCCTCAGCAGCAAACATCTTGAACACATTTGTGTTGTTGTCGGCCATGGCGAATGTCTACACCTGATGTGAAAACTGCCCGAAAAGAGGAGAAACGAAGCAAGAACAATACGTGCTATATAACACAAACCGTAAAAGACTTTAAGGGACCTGTTATGCAAAAGACGACACAGTGATAGAAATTTTGCACAAAATGTTGAAATAGCCTGCACGGTACTTCCTGTAGTGAAAATACACGTCGAAATGAGCCCGAATAAAAAATCTGAGCAGATTAAGCTCTACGAGTACCTACAAAATATTTTTCGACTTGCAAACGCTCACCAAAGCTCACAAAAATTGGAGAAAGTGAGCAGACATGTGTTGGAGCTACTGGCGACTAAGCCCAAGAGGACGCAACCTGCTCTAATACCAATTGTTGGAAATAGGGTTGCAGGAAAACACACACAACTTGGAGAAGACAAAGGAAGCTCAAGACACACAACAGAGAGTGTATTACTTAGTGTGCAATGTAAAGATAAGATAGGCCTAGAGTGATGGGCATATATACAATCCACGGGGGCAAAAGCCTCCTAGTGAGGAAAAAGTGCCCCGACGATCCTAATTGTGTTTACACACATCACTACCACATGTATATGGTAACATTGGTATGTTTTTGTTTGAGAGAAATAAAATTCTAGGTCTTGAACATGTGCTTCCAAAATATAGCAGTCGTACTCTTTGGGACTTATGCATAATCGTAAAATGTTGTTGATCCTAAATGATACAAACATCTGCCAAGTAATTGGAAATACCTTGATTGTCAAACCACTCGTCTTTTGAACTCCTACCCCGTTCTATCGAATGCACCTCCATAGGATAATAAATTGACTATCTCCTGAGACCATTTTGGTATCATTTCAATGTTAAAGATATGTGTCAGGGATGTCATCTTCTACCTCTTCTAGAGCTTCTCCAGTTGGCAATCTGGAAAGATGATCTTCTCAAAGATGCGTCTGTCCTTTTTTAACCACTACTGTAAAATCAAACTCTAGCAATATGATAAACCATCACACAATTATCCCAGTATTGCATGGTTTTTTTACAAGGTATAGGAGGGCTTGATGATCTATGAAAAACAAGAATTTATTTACAAATAGATAATGCCAAAATTTCTTCACAGCATATCTCATCCCTAACCCTTCTCTCTCAGTGGTATTGTAGTTCTTCTTAGCATTGTTAAGCTTCCTGCTTGCATAGCAGACTCGGAAATCCATATTTCCTTCTCCTGGTTGAGCCAAGATGCGAGCCAAGATGCATCCAATTGCAAATGTCAAAGCATCGATATGAACATGAAAGCTCTTTTCCCAATCTGATGCTTTTAATACAAGAGCGGATATACGTGCTTTCTTCAACTTTTGGAATGATTCCTCACACTCTTCCATCCATTCAAAAACTACTACAAGTCTATACAGGGACTGAGCAATGACTACATACATGTATATAAACCTCCTGTAATAACCAGAGTTTCCCATAAAGCATTGTACCTATTTTGCATTGTTTGGTCTAGGCAGTTCTACAATCACCTTGATCTTATCCAGATCAGTTGTTATACCATTCTTCGAGACAATACGTCCCAAGATTATGCCTTGTCTTACCATGAAGACACACTTGTTTGAATTAAGGAAAATCCTATAGGTTTTGCATTTCTCAAATACTTTTCTGAGATGCTCAATGTGTTCTGCTTTGATAAGAGAGTGGACACACAAATCATCCATGTATATTTCTAGAAATATCCGTAAGTATTCTTTGAACGCATGCGTCATCAACCTTTGGAATGTGGTTGCAGCATTGGTTAGCCCAAAAGGCATCACTCTATATGCATATATTCCCCATTTCGTGGCAAATGCCATCTGGTGTTGATGTTCTATTGCATTTGTCAGCTGGTTATACCCTGAGAATCCATCTAGGAATGAGTAGGCTCATTTTCTAGCTACTCTCTCAAGCACATGCTCTGTGATTGGCAAGGGATAGTTATCCCTGATCGTCGTAGCATTCACCTTTTTGAGATTTACACACACACACACACACAACCTTTTATTTTTCTTGGGGACAACTACAATGGGTGATACCCAATCAGTGTGTCCAATTTAGTAAATGAACTCTGCCTCCTTGAGCTTGTCAATGAGTAGGGGAACCCAGGGCGCTTTTGAAGGAAGCTTTAGAGGGAGCTTTTTATGGAAAATGGCATTGCTGGAAAAAATGATAAAGCTCTCCCTACTAACTTCATGTTCCATTCCAAAATACTATGCAAAAAGATTCCTCCGCAAACTTAGTGATATCCTCTCATCACACACTCCATATAACTTCTCTCTTTCAATTTCTTCTCTCTCTCTCTCTCTTGCTCTCTCTCTCTCTCTCTCTCTCACACACACACACACACACACACACACACACACACACACACACACACACACACACACACACACACACACACACACACCGTTCAAGGAAAGCACTAAATCAACAAAAAAAATCCACCGAATTATGCTTAATTTCTAACTCCATAATGTTTTACCCAACAGATATGCACTTAACAACTCAAGACATTAAAATAATGCAATGCTACGTCATGTAACTCTGCTTTACTGCTATCCATCTAGAGCAACCCGCCACCCAAAATTGTGTTGCCACATCAATAGACACACTACTATAGAGTGGTGGTTGGGTGTTGCCAGTTTTATGTGCAAGACTTCTAACAATGTGCTTGCACATGAGATACTGGACATATGAAGACAAGTGTTTAATTTTCACAAGCAAGAGTATTATACGACAACGAGCAACCACAAAAAACTCTAAGTTTACATTACCACTACAACCCTCCACTTAATTGCAAGAGCCAAACACTTGGGAATAAGCACTTCTCTCTATTCAAAATAATGTTAAAAGCGATCATTCATAGCGTTAAACAAAAGATGAGCAACGTCCACACAATGCAAGGTGTTGTTCAAAATATCTACTCTAGATCAATGGCGTGAGGATCTAACTCTACAATGTTTGAATGCTGCCCCAACAAAGATGCTTCCTTTAGGGCACAATCCACCTCATCTGCATTTTTCTTGTCTGTCTCCTGCATCGCTCTTAGCTGACAAGCTTGCAACCCCCCCCCCCCCCCCCCCCCTCTCTCTCTCTCTCTCTCTCTCTCTCTCTCTCTTTCCAATCCCCATTTTATTGCTCGATCTCGTTCTTTCTGTCTCACATCTTCCATCTCTCCATCTCTCTCTCCCTCACTCTATCCAATCCCACTCTATCGCTTTATCTCTCTCACATTCTCCATCTCTCTCTCTCTCTCTCTCTCTCTCTCTCTCTCTCTCTCTCTTTCTCTATCCAATTCATGATTCTTTTAAGATATGCTAGGTCTACATTATCTCCATGATCATTTTCTTGCTCGCTTACCCCTTTGCGATGGAGAGGGTAAGCAAAAGAGGGACCGTGATGGGGAGGGTTAGAGAGTGGGAGAACGAGACAGACTCTACCTTCCAAGGTTGATAATTGACACCAAAAAGAATTAGAGAAATAAAAAAAACTTAAGCACCCCATGCCTGTATATAGGAACCTCCCACCATCCCTCCCTCCCTCCCTCCCTACATCTCTCACTAGTGAAAAGCACCAATGAGTGCTAGGACTTGGTTTTTTTTTTTAAAGCTCCTTTTCATAACTCTTTTTTGTGTAGATGATAAAAGAAAGCTCTCCCTATCTCTCTCTTGAGCGCTAGTGCTTGGTTTTGTTTTGAAAAATATCCTCTCCCTATCTTCCTCTCTTAGGGTGCGCACATGTAGCAGGTCCATCGGTGAAGATTCCCATGTGTACCACCAATTACTTGGACGGTAGCGTATCGCTTATGCATCACTTCCCTGCCACTTTCATAAAAAAGTGTGTCCTCTCCCCTAGGCATTTGAAATGTTTGCTAAGCAGTGTGGGAATATTAATCCACATCATCACCTACTCAGCATCCTAGTAGGCACAATGGCCCGCATCCCAAGATATCACACAGCCTTGTAACTCCCTTGTAACTTCCATGCATCTGTGTATATAACCACAATCTTGGATTGAACACAATATTGAATTATCTCATGGCTTCTTGCCTCCTCGTGTCTGGCTTAACAGCCTTTCTCTCTCTCTCTCTCTCTCTCTCTCTCTCTCTCTCAGGCCACTGCCTTCTCTACATGGTATCAAAAGAGTCTTGCAAGCCTCATCACATTGCACATTCCTTCTTGTTTCTTGTCCACGTCTCTGTGTGTTCTCTCTCTCTCTCTCTCTCTCTCTCTCTCTCTCTCTCTCTCACTCACTTCTCTCTCTTAGGCCACTGCCTTCTCGCATGGTATCAGAGCAGTAGGCCATCTTGGTTGTCCTGTGCAAAACCCCACCATGCAACCTGATGCGCATTCCTTGCTATGGCAAAGAACCTCCTTGCTGGTTCTCCTAGTTGCCCTGCGGAGGGCTCACCATGCTTCCTGCGCCAAGCTGCCCCGCAGGAACCAATGAGCATCCCTTGCCTAGCTCTAGATTTCTTCAAGCCTTTCCTCATGGACACTACTCATAACCCCAAGCCAACAGACATCGACGATGTTGCAAACTCTCTAGACAGGCGAGTCACACGAACCCAGCAGCCGCCTATCCTCCTGCTGGCTTCCACCTGGTTGTAGATGGAGGTGCCGTCGCACCAGTGAATGATGTTTGTGCAACCCAATCAGTTGTTGCCAACACTGTTGTAGAAAATGCAGCTTACACCCCTCCTCTCCAAGTGCAAACGACGTTGAAACTCCTACCGTAGATGTCACCTACTACAACACTACATCCCTATTTGCAGATTATGCTATTGAAACTCTTATAACAAACTTTCTCTCTCTCTCTCTCTCTCTCTCTCTCTCACTTCTCTCTCTTAGGCCACTGCATTCTTTACAAGCGGTGGAAAGCTAAAGTTAGTAAGAGTATATGTGCGTGGCCATGATGTCCATGCACCTGCCTTGACTCCACCATTTGCAAGCGCTATATTTAACCATCTCCAGCGCCGTTGTTTGCTACAATGGAGGGCATGCAGCGACCTGCACTGAGGAGCGTAATCCTCTTAGCCAACATTCATTAAGGACTGCAGTTGTGCCATTCTACTCATGCCTGCATGAAACTCCTCTTGCGGCGGACACTAAATTCCTTTGCTGCCAACTACAGCTGCGCTATCAGTTGTTCACTCGCGTAGTGTATAGAGCAAGCTGCACAATCACCTGTTCGCTCGCGTTGTTGACTGCACTGCTCGCAAAATCAAGAGCTGACTGCTCATTCCTGCAGGTCGATGGGAGACTAGTAGAGCACTCACCGACATGCATGTGCGTTGTCTTGGCAGCCAGTGGGAGACCAGTAGAGCACTCACCATAGTGGCATGTGCATGACAATGGTAGTCCGCCGGCCGATGGAAAACTAGCTTGGAGCTACTGATGGGCAAAGCGCATGTGTGCCATCTATCTCACACTCAGCGCTAGCGCCAGCCTTGATTTGAAAAATCTTGGGCAAGAACAAAACAACGAGCATATGAAGAAAATTGGTTCTCTTGCTTGCTATCTGTCTCCCATTCTTCCTCTCTCTATCTCTCTCTCTCTCCTGTGAAATCTATTCTTCCTCTCTCTATCTCTCTCTCTCCTGTGAAATCTTACTCTAAAGGCTAGCACTTGCCTTGCACAACTATGAGTTTTGCATACTTTGCTAGTTGCCGACAATGCTACTGCAGAAGTGGAAAGAGGAAGGGGGTTGAAGGTGGCATTAGCAGTGCATGGAAGGAGGCTCCAATATGGAAATAGGGGGTGGTATGCTATTGAGAAGGAGTGTTGCATGCTCTGTACTAGACGCAATGCCGGATGGTGTCCCAAAAGTGGAAGGGATGGATAAAAAGTATGATGGCCATTGTTAGGTTAAGCATGTTAGTGGGGTGTCCAACTTTAATCAAGAGAAGTAAATGTGGCGGACGTCTTGTTTGCAAGTCTTGTTTGCAAAAATAGCTTGTGCTCTATCAATGCAATGAACGGATGACCAAATGAGATTTCTTGGATAGGAAAATTGCAAACATCAATTATGTCAGTTGGTATGTTGAGCTCTGTAAATGGAACACTATGATGCTTCTACTCTAGTTAGAGTCCAGTTCTACTCCGAGAGTGTTCATGTGTTGTTTATTATTTGGTCGCAAAATACACTTGGACCCGATTTTTCATCTATACTAGCCTTTAGACATCATATGCGTATGATGTCTAAATGCCATTAGGGAAATTTTGGACTCTTAAAGCGGCCTTATAAGGACTTTGACTATCTCTATCTTGTCCAAAACGAGCACACGGTAAAATTTTTAATTTTGAAATCAAAACTTGTCGAATCTTTTGGATTTAGAATGTACTCATTGAGATCTATCCATTGATATATATAATATGTCATTAGATTTCTTATATTCTAGAAGATTCTATTTTTTGATGTGACAACTCTGTCTTATAAATGGAATCTCTCCTCACATTGTAGATTCAATGGGGAGTCCATAACTTCTACAAATCAACTCCAAATTTGTGAGAGTTTGGGGATTTAGAACTTACTTTCTAAGATCTTTCCAATGATATGTTGGTTGATAGGGTTTTGACAAACTGCTTATGTACTTCGGGTTGCTCACTTTGGACAAGAGAGGAAAGTCAAACCTCCTTATAGGGCCCCTTTGAGAGTCATCTGCTTTGAGAGATTCAAAGTAAACTAGGTTTACTTTGAATCTCTAACACCTGTTGGTAGGTCAATCTCTCCTATGTAGGCCTTGGTTGCTTCCATCTTCTCTAGGAGGTTAACTATGCCAAAAATGATCCAACTTGGGTGAAACTTGGTCCTCAAGCTTGCTTTGGGGTGTTACGCACCCTGATAAGTCTTGATGTCAGCTTTGATCTCCAAAAATTTCCTTGAGAGATCATACACGTATGATGTTCAGCTGGTCAGAATGAGGTGAAACTCACTTTAGAGGTCTCCACCACACAAGCAACTCACTGTAACTTTCAAAACTCAATTCCAATACTTTTTGTTCTAGATATGGTCAAATCAAGCATTCATCCGTCTCTTGGTCTTTACAAGCCTCAAATTGCTTCAAATTCGATGGAGTTTTGCCTATTTGCTTCTTAACTTGTCTAAATCACAATGGCTCACCCAAATGTGTCTTTTGACCCAAAATTTGGTCAGAATGAAGTTCTGTTTCTACCCTAGGTGCCCCTTGATGTGTAAAACATGTACATGTGCTCATAGCAAAGTTTAGAGCTCAAACTTACAAAAACTCACCACTTTTTACCAAGGAACTTTCCAAAAAAAGTAAAATTCTTTCAATACTATCTATATGTCCAAATGAAATGAAACTTGGTGTATGTGCTCTACACAACATGCAGACTATGGGTATCAAGTCAAAAGTTCAATTTGATTGCCAAATTCATACTTCAGACATCATACGTGTATGATGTTCGCTGATGAATTTTTATCCAGATTTCATCCACAAGAATCCACAAGTCTTTAGCACTGCTTTTCAAGCACTTTTACAAATTTTCATGCAAAAATATTCTCATAACCACAATTTTCCTACTTTTCCGTTTCCAACACTCCTCCTCTTGTCTTTTGGGGACTAAGTGTTGGTCAAAACTTTAGTCTCAAGGTGAACTTATAGTAGAACACCCCTTTTGAACACTTTGGTGTAGTCTGTTTTGTCAAATTTGGTCTCCTGCTAGGCCCTAAGACCTCATATGCATATGATGTCTGCTGATGCAAAGTTGTAATTTTCTCATCTAGATCCCTTGCATATGTGTTCTTTTATGCCAACGCACACCATCTATATTAAAACACTAAAATACAACTAATACTACCTATGGAAAAAAATCTAGGCGAGTCACATGCTCCTTAGCACTCTCCTAAGATCTCAAGAGTCCAACTCCCGGATCCTACCTAAAGTATATTAACAAGACTTTGGCAAAACTGAGGAACTTCAGATCACTACTCGCATTTGCTAGCAAAGTGAGAACCAAGCCAACAAACAAGATGTCAACCAAGGACAGATCTTGATCGATAGGTGCATGGAAACAAATAGATGGATGTCAATCACCTACTTGACCTTCTAGAGACAATTACTACTAAGGGAATCAACTCAAAGCACACTATGTGTATGCAACCATTACTTTATCTATGAGATTTATGCTCATTGAAACACGAACTAATGTTGTTGAGATGTCACAAAACACAAGGGGTAATCTCTACCCACCTAGAGGACACTACCCTAAAGTCTCTAGCCCAATCTACTACCAGCAAACACTTGGTGCAGAAAACGTGTATGAAAACATGTAGGAAATTATAGGTCACCGATTCTCAACATACTTAGGCCTGAAGTGTAGTTAAACTTGTCATGAATGAAATGTCCTAAAGCAATCACAAAATGGATACACGGTTAGAGAGAAAACTCGCTTTAAAGCTCGTAGGAGAGCTCTTTGCGAGGAGACCGGAATCACTCAAGCTTGGTGTTGAAGCATAGCTCTCACCATTACTAATGTGATGGTGTAGTCTCCTCCACAATGTACCTTCCGTAGTACGCATAGAGAGGAGAAGAAGACCTCACTCCCTCTTAGACACAAAGCATGAAATCATGGTACACTTAGTAGAGCTTCAAAAGATGATTAATTAAAAGTCTCCTTTAGGGTTACAAAAGTTGGCTTATATACCTCAGTCTTGGAGGTATTAACTCATCAAAATTAACTTCTACTTTCTACCATGGGTTACCATGGGTTTTGCTTATCCGCACATTTAATAACTTACAATCTGGAAACTCAATTGAGTCCCAAAAAATAATCACAATTGAGTCCATAAAATTAAATAATACAAGAATGGGCTTTCCAATTGTGGAGTGTCTTCCATTCAACAAGGACGTACGTCAATGCTTTGCACAATATTCCAGACATCCTTTGACGCAAGGAAATGTTGCATCATATAAGCCCACATAGGGTAATTGCCCCAATCCAATCTATCCTCAACAACAAACATCTTAAATACATTTGTGTTGCTATCAGCCATGGAAAATGCTGCATCTGATGTGAAAACTACTCGAAAAGAGGAGAAACAAAGTGGAAACAACAAGTGCTATACAACACAAACCATAGAAGACTATAAGGGCCCTGTTATGCAAAAATTGGCATTGACACAAAATTTCTGCACAAAATGACAAAAAAGCTTAACAGTATTGCCTATAGTGGAAATGGAGGCTGAAATGAGCCCAAATGAAAATTTTGAGCAGACCAAGCGTGTGATGGAGCTGCTGGCGACTAAGCCCGAGAGGATGCAACCTGCTCTGATACCAATTTTTGGGATTAGGGTTGCAAGAGAACACACACAAGTTGGAGAAGACAAAGGAAGGTCAAGGCACACTACAAAGAGTGTATTACTTAGTGTGCAATGGAAAGATAGATGGTTAACCCTAGAGTGATGGGCGTGTATACAATGCATGGGGGAAAAGCCTCCTAGAGAGGGAAACAATGCCTCGGCGGTCCTAAGTGTGTTCACACACATCACTACCATGGTAACAGAGTGCTCCATCACATCGCTAAGAAACAAAGTGTTCCATCCCTAAAAGTGAGAAACATAGAGAGAGAGAGAGAGAGAGAGAGAGAGAGAGAGAGAGAGAGAGAGAGAGAGAGAGAGAGAGAGAGAGAGAGAGAGAGAGAGTTCCATCATAGCACCAAAGTAGCTAAGTGAGAACCTACAGAAGACATTACATTTAAATTTATTTTCAAGCAAGGCTAAGCAGTAGGTACTCTACTTTCCAAATGCAATGTTTACTTTACATTTACTTTAATGGAGTAATTTCTTACTTTGAACACATGCAGTTTCTTCGTATTCTAAATATTGAGTATATATTGAATGAACTAATCATTTTGTATCCTGATGGCATGTGGGTAATATACAATTCATTTTGAAAGTGTCCTTGTGCACCGTAATGCCAATATTGTCAGAGAATATATTACTTACTTTAGATTCAACAAAATTTTAGCTCATGAAAGGAGAGATATTTCCTTAAGAGACTTCTTCAGAGGAGACTACAAGATGTGCTATATTACAACATCAAAATCCATGCACATAATTCAAAGAGAATACCACAATTAAGATTGACACCTTGATGAGGATTGGATTTACTTGGAGCCAGTCCCCCCTGCAAAAGGTCATTGTATTATAATTTTGTCTTGAGGAGAGCTTTGATTACAACACAACTTGTGCTCTTGCAAAACTTTCCTCAAACCAAGAAGATGGCGTTCTTCAAGATTCCATGGCATAACCCTCCTTCCCAAGTCCTAAACACCCTAGTGGGTAGAAAGAACTTCGGAGTAAGAGGCAATTGAGGGTGAAAGAAGTATTTTTCAAGCAAGAGATTTTGTACTTTGTATACGCTTACTCAATGAGCAAGCTCTTAAAACAACTTATCATAATAGAGATGATAGATGTGAAAAAATGGATCATAGGCTTGCGTGTGTGCAACGAAGATGGAGAGAGAAGAGAGGGAGAGAGAGAGCACGACACACAGATGTGGGGTGGAGCTCCCAATCTCACTGCATGAGCATAGTGTGAGAATGAGTGAGAGCTCCTTATTATTTGTATGAAATAAAGAATAAGGAGATAACTGTGGGCGGCCGGACACTAGCTGGAAGACACAAGCAAAGCACCATGAGGCACACCGCCTTTACCTAACATTCTCCCACTAAAGTATGTGTGCCAATAAGTGGAGAGAAGACTAGCCTACAACTAGTATATACAAGAGGTGAGAGAATACGACTCTCAACCTATGCCCACTGGCTCACTCCAAATATGTGAGTGCATCTGTAACCGCTCTAGTGTGATGCAACATGCATACCACTAGGGATAGAGCCACGATGACACTCCTGATGCACGTATCGAGTGACGACCTGCATGGCTCCACAATGCACAATTCCAGTGTTAGTGTCAGTCATTGCACAACTGACAACTCCCATTGCAAATGCACCAACCGCATAAGCAAGATCAGGTCGTCTTGAGACCAAAAGGTCAGACATGAGAAACCCAATAGCTGACAAAACATGCACTATGTGTGCCAACCTATCACTGTCATCAACCTCAATGCCATATGCATCCTCATCAAGAACCACCTGACTATGCATCACCATGTCAGCATCGTACGTAAAAGGAATATCTGCTGAGAATGATTGCAAAACCAAAAAATCAGCACCATTGCAATCACACACAGCTCTTTGAAGGACACGTATGCCCTCAAATGTATTAGACGCATCATAGAACAATGCATCGGTCTCTAGCTCAACTGATGTCACCTCAATTGATGATTGACCAAGATGTGTATCCCCATAGATACCATTGTTTGTGTGAACTTCCCCACCAGACAAATACACAACCTGCTCTCCATGCAACATATCTACAAAAGAGACACGCCTCGTCTCTCACTCCAAACGTGGCTGCAATTACATAGAGAGTACACTGCCTTGTGTGTTAGAAATATGAAAAGGTTATACCAGACCACTCCTAGCACCTGTGGCTATCACCTCTGGCTATCACCAGTGATCCCCTCTACATATGAAATGACCGCTCTCCAAGCAGTACACAATGTCCACTACTCTGCAAAAACTGACGCACTGAAATGAGACTCTAGCTGAGTCTTGGTATATAACGTACATCCTCGTAGCGTAAGCAATGCACTGCTAGGTAAAGACATGCATACATCTCCAGCACCCTCTATGTCATACGCTAAATCATCAGCAAATTGCATATAGCCAAGTCTCCCACTGGAGAAAGAGAAAAACAAATCACGATGTGGAATCATGTGAAAAACTACATGCTCGTCTAGAAGAAAATGCGTAGACAATGTGCTATCCCAAGACACAAAGTAGTCTAAAGGCAAGCTAGACTCAAAAGTGACATGCCCATCACATGCATACTCTCTAGCCTCTGTCCTCATAGTAGCACCATGCATCTGCCTCTTCTGCTACCTCATATGCCTAAAGCAACGGTGCCTAATATGCCCATTGTGGCCGTAGTGCCAACATGTCAGTCGCGATTAATGTGAGCGATAATTGTCTCTAACTTGAAGCGTCTCCATATCCATGCCAAAACTATGGCAAACAATGCTCAAGATCACAAGACTTTCCCACTTGAGAGCAAACCAATGTCTCAAGCAAAGAAGGTGAGCAAACAGTCAAGCTCACTAGCCTCTGCTATAGGCATACATATCTCGCAAAATTTTGGCAAAGTCTCCTTTGTAACTGAAGCAAAAAACTCAACAGTAAATCGCATTATGTACTCTTCCAAAATCACCTCACAAAGTCATACACTGAGCCAAACCGCTCTAGCCAGAGTATCACTCAACAGTGCCACAAATGACATACATATGTGAGTGAAAAACTGCTGTCAAAATGTGTCAATGAATGAACAATGTACCAAAAAACCGTAGCATACACAACTGATGTAAAAGTGGGAGTCAAAACTCAACCACTATCAAGAGTAACAAGAACTGTACTTGTAGAGTAACACAAGCTCCTATATGGTTGAAAAATATGGCTGCAAATCAGCCCCAAAAGAGCCCCAAATTCAGCTCTCAAATAGCTGAAGAAATAGGTCACAACTATGCCACAAGTTAGCTTACAATTGAGTCATATATAGGCACCTGCAAAGAGGGAACGATAGCTGAAAAATTCAGCTCAAAAATGACCCTCAAACTTGCCTGTAAACCTGTCAATGTGAGAGCTAAGCTCAATTACAAAGTATGGCAACCAAAGCCGAATCGCACTCCAAATGCATGCACCAATCTCCATACTTTGCATACATCATTGCAAACACCTATAAATCTAGTACACAAATACCTGCTCTACCTGTGACTGCCAAAAAACATGCTCAAGGCATACATTGCCGAGCTCAAACTGCAAGCACATGAGTCTCCCTGAGCATCAAACCACATAGATCATACATCGTATCCTCCCACATGTGAGAAAACTTGCAGTCAATACCACTGTCACATCCGAGAGTAAACCATGTGTGCAATCCTAGAGGGATTTAGTCTACCCTAAAAGGGATAGAAACATATTTCTATTGGCTTGCCATGAAAGTAAACATACAAGAGTATGTTTCAAAATGTGTGGTATGCCAAAAGATGTGTGGTATGCCAAAATGTGTGGTATGCCAAAAGATGAAGTTTGATAGAGGGAAGCAACCTGGATTGCTTCAACCTTTGCCAATTCCTAATTCACCATGGGAGAGCATATCCATAGATTTTATCTTTGGATTGCCCAAGTCTATCCATGGGAATACAGGAATATGGACGATAGTAGACAGGTTTAGCAAAAAAGCACATTTTATACCTGTCAAAAAGACTACCAAAGCCCATCAAATGGCAACCCTCTTTATATCACAAATTTTCAAGTACAATTGCTTGACATTGTCCATAGTGTCGGATAGAGATCCTAGAATGACTAGTAATTTCTAGAAGGGTCTCTTTGAGAATTTAGGGACAAGGCTAAACTTCTCTTTGGCCTTTCATCGCATACAGATGGCCAAAGTGAAATAGCTAACCTAATAGTCCTTGATATACTAAAACCTATGTAACGGAAGTAGATCAAAGGTCCCAATGGGAGAAGTACTTACCGTTAGTGGAGTATGCCTACAATAACACCATACATACCTCCATCAAAAAAGCACCTTTTGAGGTAATTGAGGGAAGATCCAAAAGTCCCCTGCTACTTAAGGTACACGGGAAGATCTTCGATGCTCTAGATGAGTATAGCCGAGACCTACAAGAATTTTTCCAAAAGATCAAGGATGCTATCTCTATCTCACAACAAAGGCAAATTTTTTTTGCTAATAAGCACAGAAGAGCTCAAGCCTTTAAACAAAATAATTGGGTCTTGCTTAAATTTCCCAAGGCTCGATTAAGGCATACAATGGGCAAGAATCCTACGGGACACCAAAAGTACTATGCTAAGTTAGCAAAATGGTACTATGGTCCCTTCCAGATTCTTAGACCAATCAATGAGATGGCCTATCAACTCAAGTCTCCCAGTCATTGACTCATACACAATGCTTTCATGTGAGCCTACTAAAACCTTACAAAGGAGAGCCACCTCAAGAACCAACTATTGAAGACCCACCGGAGATCAAGGACCAAGAAGAGGTATTGCAGCCTGAGTCCATTCCCCGACTTGAAGACAAGGTATTGAGAGGCGATAAGATTATCCGACGATATCTTATTAAGTTTAAGAACTATCCTTTTGAAGATGCTAGATGGATGCAAGGCATACAATTAAAGGATAACCTAAACCTTGTCAATGCTTACAATGCTTCCCTAGAGTAAGCAAATGGAAAAATGTTTAAATGAACAAAGTTTTTGTCTTATAAGGCTCTCTTTTTCTTTATTGTGCACAAATGTTAAGAAGTATGCATGCTTAGAATTATGTTTGCGGAGACGACATCTCTTGAACACCGAGTAGAGCTTGTCACTCTACTATGGAAGATTGATACGGACTAATGTGCAAACATGCTTGCGGTAGCTAACGCTCTCAAGCACCAAATAGACTAGTCATCCATTCTGGGACAATGTCGTAGGGTAAAATCGGGTTCCTCCACCGGCTAGGAAACTGACTAATGACTAGGCTTTATTGTCTCTACTTCATAGTCAAGGACGACTATGATTTCAAGACAGAGGTAATGTCATAATAACTAATATCTAATTCTCCCAAATGATTTTCTCATGTTAAAGTGATCATTTAATATGGGAAGGTACCCGGGGAGAAAAAGCTAGAATATTGGTAAGGCTAGCAGAGCGGTCTCAGTAGGGATCCAAAGGAGGGAAAATAGGGATCCAAAGAGGGACCATCTGCGAAAGAGTAATGTGCATCAATGGGCTTCAAAGACCTTAAGGTTCAGCCCATTAAGACTTCCAAAAATCTTAGGTTCCAAAATTAAATGAAATGTTAAGCCTTCGGAAAATTTGGATGCTTCTGGGAAGACTCAAAAGTCTTTCCGCATCCCTATCAAGGAGGGGGCAAGCCATTTTTGTAGGGGATGAGAGAGAAACACACACATTCTCTCTCTCTCTCTCTCTCTCTCTCTCTCTCTCTCTCTCTCTCTCTCTCTCTCTCTTTCAAGATCCCTTTACACTAAGGGCATAGTAGACACATTTCAGGTTTCTAGCCCAGTTTCCCCCAAGGTGCATTCAAATCCTATTGGATCGCCATAGAGGTGGACCAATGAGAGTCAGGCTAGAGTAAATTTAGTTTAATTCATTTAAAAACACTTGATAAAATAAACAATAGAAATTAAGATCTCTAGAAGACTATTGGACAATCTCCCAAGGGGTCCAATGAGCATTCAATAGCCCAATGGCTTGCCTGATTCCTATTGGGCCACAAGACCAAGAGGTCCAATGAGAGATTCATTGAATTATTTAAATACCTAAAGCTCTCACAAAAGGGGAAAGGGGGACACATGTCACAAGGCTAGCAATTATGATTCTAATTTCCTATTGGCTAAGCTTGGCATGAGCCAATGAGGGGCAAGCAAGAGGGGTCGACCTAGAGAGAGAGGGGACTGATTTTTGCAAGACATTATCACACACACTCACACAAGCTCATGTGTGAAGTAAAGAAGACTATCTCCTTCTCAAGCTTTAATGGAAAGCTCATCATCTACTCCAAGCTTGTGAGAATGGAGGCCTACACCAACAACTCTTTGCTTTGTGATGCAAATCCAACCAAGAGACAAGATCCATTGCATGCTCATCTCCTCTGCCATGCTAATTACTAAGCTATGCTAAGCTATTAAGAGTGATTATGTGAGGAGACATACTTCTTTCTCGTAAGAATACTCCTTCTTCCTCTCGATCTACTCTCATACCCCGCTAGCTCTCACCATCTTCGAAGGTGTGTGAGGTCTTGGGTCTGAGACCGTGAGGGAATTGATGTTGTGTTTTCAAGTGTAAGCTTGGTGCTTGAAGCTTCCATCTTCATTGCACCAGCAAGTTATTGAAGAAACACAAAGTATTGTATTGTAAAATTTCTCCCTTGATGGGGGAAACCTATAATACAAAGCCTTTTGGAGGGGGACTGCCGGCTCCATGTAAATCCGGTCTTCAACTGTTGTAAATAGCTTAATTTCTCTGTCTTTTTGAAGTATTGTTCATGCCTATCTAACTAGGTGTTATGATTTTGTTGCTCTCTCCATCCAAGCACTCTTGCTATGCTCATTAGGAATCTATTCTTAATGAAATTCTCACTATGTCTAAGTTATTTTCTACTATACACAAGTTACTAGACCATTAAATGTTACATTGGTATCATAGCACAAGGTTTTTCTTTTCTTGCTCAAGAAGAGAGGTCCTCAAGCTGACTATAAATGGTTGGTATTATTAATTGCAATTGAGTAAGTAGAATAGGGATTTTTAAGCCTTGCAGTGCGCCTACTGTGTGCAGATAACGGGGCATCACCGTCGAGGGCTATGGTCTTAAAAGTGGAGTCCTATGGGGCTTGCCTACGGCTTAACCACTATTGAGCTATTAGAAGCTTGACAGGAGCCGGTATTTTGGTGGTGAAAGGCCCTCTCTTTTATTCCTTGCCATTAATGATATTCGAGCCACGGGTACAGGAGCTTGAGTGCTTTTCTAAAGGGGTTAAGAGGAGTAGAAAACTAGGGCTTGAAGTGCCAAACTACACTTAAAAAATTTTACACCTAAAAGTTCCTAGAATGGCTGACAATAGTAAAGAGAGTGAAATTAATGCTGATAGCTTTGATTTTGTTAACGAACACGCTACTAATGATGCCCCTATGCTTGTAAATTACCTTGTTACTAGGCTTCAACAAGCCATGGGAAATCCATCCCTCGAAGGTGAAGTGCAACGACAGCTACGTACTCATGGGATTCTCCAAACTCCCCACCAAGAAGAGAGAGTACCTAGGAAGCCTCCTTGTGAGACTTCCAAAAGAGGCCTCTCTCCGATAAGGGAAGAAGAAGAGGATCCGTACGAAGGGCTCAAAAATCTACTACTTGTGTGATGACGCATCTCCTTCCCAAAGGAGAACTCAAGTTTCAATGGTAAAGCACCCACCGGAAGAATGAGAAAGAAGTGAGCCTCTTGCCACCTGGGTGGAGATGGCTCCATGAAGACGGCGGGCAAAATGCTCTCCAGCACCCCCTAAACGGAGAAGACCATTGCATACTTCTCTACACCATAATTCAAAGAGGGATGAGAGAAAACAAGAGAAGAAAAAGGCGAGAAAGAGGTCACCCTCTTCTCCATCTTCTTCATCCTCTTCCTCTTCTGAAGAAAGTGATGGTGCAAACAAGGAGGAACAAGGGAAGAAAAAGGCAAGAAAGAGGTCACCATCTTCTCCATCCTCCTCATTCTCTTCCTCTTCTGAAGAAAGTGATGGTGCAACTCTTGAACCACCTAAAAGAAGAGGCCATAGGAAATTCTATGCCACGTGGAAAAGGTCGTCCAAGCTCAAAAAGTTCAAAGAGGGAGGACAGAACATTTCTTTCCTTACCTACGATGGCACCTTTGGCGCTACGGACAAAGTCTTGGCCTTTATCCAACAATTCAATGTGGAGTTTGGAGATGGGGGCTTCATGGAGTCCTCTAAGCTACACCATGTAGCTATGCATTTTCAAAAGTTGGCCAGGCAATGGTGGTCTAGCCTATGAGCAAACGGTGAAGCTCCATGAACATGGAAATCTTTAAGAGCTTCCATCATGAAGTAGTTTTTGGCTACTAATGCCAAAGACAAAGTGCTCACCAAGTGGTGAAGCTTGAAGCTCTCTCCCTACGAATCTATCCACAAATATGTAGACAAGTTTTGGGATTTACATCTCAAAGCCACTGTCTTCAAAAAGATGGATTTTGGAGAGCAAAAACAACAATTTTGTGCGGGTTTAGCTGAAGACCAGGTGTTAGCATTGTATGGTACACATAATTCATATACACACTATGTAGACAAAAAAGGGAAACTGTACAAAAAGGATCAACCAGTATTTGAACGGCCCACATACCAACTCATAGAAGTGCATCCAGTGATAGATCAGAAAGGATGGTTCATTTTTGAGGAGAGAATCTATTATAGCCCATCCTCTCTAGAGCTGAAGGATGTTACTCAAGTGAACCTAGAAATCTGTTCAGAGCCAAACTCTCCTCCATCAAAAATCAAGCTTCGACATTGTAACCCAACGAGCATATACTTTGACCAAAACAGTCGTAGATATAGAGAAGAGTCTAGCATCGATGATGCCTTGGGTCATGAAACCACAGAAGCCTATATCATAGGAGACCCATGGGATAGACAATCTCAGGGCAAAGATAATGCTATCTACAGCTTGACTTGGGGAATAATTTGTCATATTTCACGGAGATACATAGGCAACTATGCAGAAGGTTTATAGATGCCAACCATCAACAGTGCTACCCAAAGTGTACCTTCACAGTCCCCAAAGGTGAGACTAAACCAGAGCCAAAAAATTTTGAACTCCTATAATGAAGCAAGCTATAGTGATCACCCTAGGAAAGGGGGAGCTGTAAATCCATCAAGCTCAGCTTATGCACCAAAAAATTCTACACCAATTAGAAGCCCTAGAGCCTTTAACCAACAGACCCCTTCAAAGAAAAAACCATTGAAAGATCATATGGTTGTTGGAAGTTTCCAATTGACCCAGATTCCATCAGAATCTGCAGACAAATGCCTCTATGAAGATCATCAAGGGAAAAAAGTTTTAGCTGATCTCCAAAAGTCAAAGCCAAAAATCGACAAATCCAATAGTGTTCAAACAATTACATGTGACCAAACTCATATATGCATATCAAGATGCACATGGTAACAAATATCAGCAAGATCATGACCTTGTACAAACCCCTATGGATGGTAAAACTGAAGTCAAGGACTATTTGAAGATGATGCAAAGCCTCAAACTGCTAGAGAAGGTGATAGAAAATCCAAAGTCAATGGGAGCTAAAGTCCAAAAAGCTACACAAAGGTCACCACAAACATCTTCCCCAAAGAGTCAGATTCTACCCGAAAGTATAGTGGATATTTTAATATTAAAGGTTACTTAGATGCAGGCAGATAATGCTCAATAATTGCAAAAAAGTGTAGTATCATAGTCATACAAGTCGACATCAACGGAAGGAGGTAACCAAAGCAAAGAAACTGCAGATAAAGCTCAACCAAAGAACACTACCACAACAGAATCAATCAGTGCAGAAAGAAATCCTCAGAAGATCAAGTGTAACATTGTTGGTGAAAACGAAGAAAAACTGTTAAGCGAAGTAAAGCTAGATTTTGAGTTAGATAAGAACCTCATGTCCTTTCGCACTTGGAAAAGATATGGCCAACCACAAATGGAAGATGCTCCTGAATTTGTGAGCATATTAGGAAACAAACGAGCAGAATACTAGGGAATCATCTCCACCACCACTGAAGTAAGTTTATAGATCATCATAGCTCAATTCCATGTGATCAGAACAACAAAAGTTATGCCAGATGACATCATAATGGGAATGACAATGGCCCATAAGATGTTAGAGGTACAGAATTCAAACATGACGGAGTCATCACAGACAACAAAGAATGAAGGCCAAGACTGGTCACTCGTAGATGACAACACAAAGTCCTCAAGAATAGTTAACATGGAGACCGATGCAAAAGCAAAGCTTATTGAAGATAATTCATCTCCATCAATGAGAACTTTAGAAGAGCTTAAAGCAAATCAGGAAATAAGAAGTGCAGATCAAACAGAGCAAAGAGAAACCACGATAGCTATTGAGCAGAGAATGCCACCAAAGCAAGAAGTAAAGAAGTTCAAAATTGCAGACAACCAAGAAGAAATATGAAGTCCAAAGATCTAAACATTGCCAGCTGAATTAGCCTATGCAAGTCAGATTGGAAAACAAAGTCTCAAGTCACCCTCCATAGAGACACCGTTAGATCAAGATGAGACCATGGAAAAAGCAGGACAAAGATATTCAATAAAACCAACAATGAGAATAGCTATAGTTCTTATTAGTACAAAAGGAGAAAGTGTCAGATGCATTGCTCTACTGGATAAAGATGCAAAGTGCAGTACAAAAGGAGAAAGTGTCAGATGCAATGCTCTATTGGATAAAGATGCAAAAAACATTCAAAGCATTCTAGAGATTACTCAGGGCAAGCCAGATAATAGAGAAATCATGGGTAAGTCTACAAGTCAAAAAGAATGTTTGCTACCCTTAGCATCCAAAAGCATGAAGAGCAGGTAAAGTTTCAGGTGAAGCCTTCAAAGGAAATGCTTGCAGATATCATCATTGGACATTAGTGGTTAGACCAACACAAGGCCTAAAAAGAAGATAAAACGCTACTAATCTCTTTTCCAAGAGGTAACATGCAACAATTACAGGTACCATTAATGCTGGAATCAAACTTGCAAAAGTCACAGGAATCAAAGACAAATCTTGCAGACAAAGGAAAAGCTATAGTGGAACTTCCACCAATTAGCAAAGATGGTGAGACATCATATTCCTCTACATCAAAGAACCCTCATGGATCAATTTCTTCAAGAAAGTCAGGTTTTCAAAACTTCAAGTCAATTGTTGACCCAACTGAAATCTCTAAGGAGACACCCAGAAAAGCAAAGATATATCAGCCAAAGTACTCAAGAAAGAAAAAGATAGTCAAGCAAGTGTTTTTTCAAAGCAGTTTAGTCAAAGTCAATGATCCGGTTTGGATTAAAGATGGGAAATCAACACAAAAATACAAACACATGGGATGGATAGCATCACAATGGAGCTTAAAGGAACATGAGTGCTATGGAGGTAACATACAAATATGGGTTACCAAAACCGTAGGTTAGAGCATATGAAGTAACTTCAAGTCCCTCCCAAGCAAAATACTACCAAATTTGAATCAGAGCCTCCTTACACTATGCTTATACTTGTGTTGAGAAATGGTCAAAAGGTTTCTTTTTTGACCTCCCAGATATTAAGTGCGCTTATTATCTAGGGTGAATTTTGTAACTACTCTTCACTTTTTGACTTCCCACACTTGTAACAGGGTGTTTAAAAACCTGTCAAGAAGTCTATTCATGTTATGTTCAGTATCAAGTGTTCTTTTTCACTTTCCACAGTTGTAACAAGGTGTTTAAAGACATGTCAAGAAGTTTGGTCAAGTTCTATTCAGTATTAAGTGTTCTTTTCCTTAGTTGCCTGTCTGTTCAAAGAGAAGAATGTTTCGGCCTTATTTTGCTCCCAAATGGAGTTATAATCACTCGTGTCTTCACAAAATTGTTAACATATCACCCCAATAAGATATCCATGTGAAAACATTATAATTTTAGGACTTGAAAAAAAATCACTTATTATCTACAAGACAAAATCTGCACTTTTTTGGGATTTTGATGGCATCAGGTCTTATAAACACTCGTAGCCAATACGCCCACTTTTGCATGCATCTACCATTGGGTAGATAATAAGCTGGTTTTTTGTTAAACTTTGAAAATTTTCTTGAAAGTTGACTTTTGACTTACTCATAGGTTGCTACGGCCTTTCCAAGATCAGTGATGACCATAAGTGCTATTTTGAAGCCTTGAACTCACCTTATAAGTAATGTACCTAAAAACCCTAAAATTTTTGCAAGTAACTCTAGTGATATCAATTCAGAGGGTGAGATAGATAGGAAACCTTCCTCGATTCCTACTTGTTAGTTTTAATGGCCATGTGGCCAACCACCCATCACTAACTGCTATTAACCCTAAGTGTACAGCTATACACTTGTGTGAGCCACTAACACTAAGTACAATGTGTTTTGTGCCTTATTGCATAAGATAGAGAAGAAAGAAAGGGGGCACACAATACGTTGGCTCTCCCCCTTCAACCTATGTCTGTGGCTATGGTGGTGTGTGTTCTGTTGTGCTCTCGGCTCCTCCCCTTCATCTGATATCAGAGCGGTTTCATTTCCGAAATTGTTTCCACGTACGCGCACTTTCAAGAGTGCAAACAAGATTCCGATTTTGGCATCAGCAAATTCAGATTTCTGAGAGTGTTTCCATCAAATGTCCTGGCATTTTACCCCCCTTTCGGAGCCATTTGAGCCATCAAAAACCCCATTCAAGCTACGATTCAAGAGCTGAACTTTTCAGCCCTGTTTTGGTAGTTTGTGCTGCAAAGCTTCCATAGCCAGTTACAAGTATCATTGTTGAAGTCTCTTCCATCTACGAGATCCCACTGCTCATTCAGGAGTATTTATCCTCTTTCAAAGTGGCCTCATACACACACATAGAGTGGGAGTTTGACGGCATTGTCTTCTTCGACTACAAGTAGAGATACAGGTACAGGTACATAGAGCGGCTTGGTTAGCTTTCTCTGTACTTCTCGGCCTCAATATCAGCTTCGGCTACGATATCGACATCATCTCATAGGCTACAGGTTTCAGTGCTTGCGATACTCTGGTTCCAGTGGGAGCAGTTGTTTATGCGTACATGCATATGTTGATACTTTTGACAGTGTTTGAGCTCTTTTGAAAGTGGTTTGACTCCCCACAGGGATGTTTATTTGCATGCACATGATTTTGACGCCTGTATGAGCGTCTTGACAGACTTGTACGTCTTTGTGGATACTACCATTGTACGCTTTTGTGGAGCCATCTTTTGGCTAGTACGGCAGTCCCGACCATTTTTGAGACTTGGTTAGGAAGATAGCCATTTTCAAGACTTGGCTATACATTTTGTTGCATAACCTACATTGTCGAGGGTCAATAGCGTGAGGTTTTCATTGAGCTGGGGTATTCTCAAATGTGGAGATACCTTCAGTGATACAGGTAGCTGGAGCATCCCTTAGGAGGCCTCGCCATAGGACATGTATAGAGTGGTATAGGTGCTTTTGATGCCGAGTTGGCGGTCTATGGTCAGTTTGACAATTTATGCGCCTCAGTTGATCTCTATACAGTGTGCTTTTGAGAGGCATTGCTCTCTTTTATGCTTTGTGAGTGACATACTTGGTCATTTTGTCTCGTATTTTGGTTGACATAGTCCCAAATACAAAGGAGACTCTGTTGAAATTTTCCCAAAATCTTTTGGTAGCTTTGCCACCATGTCTACTAGCAAAGACCGTGACATTTATGACATAAAGAATCTTGATGGCACTAATTTCAGCTTTGGAAGAACCAAATGCATGATGTGCTTGTCCAAAAGAAGCAAAAGTTGCTTATTACCTATGCAGCTAGAACTGAAGATATGCACATGACTCAGTTTTAGTGGGAGGAGCTTGATGAGCTATGCAGGTCTACGATTAGACTGCACCTTGGAGAGTCGATGTACTTTTCAGTGTTAAATGCGAGACTGCCTGCTTTATGGTAGAAATTGTGCGACACTTACAAAAAGGATACGGCTAGCAATAAGGTGTTCCTGATGCAAAAACTTTTCAACCTTCGTATGAAGGAGTCAGCTAGCGTTGCCAGCCATATCAATGATTTTGATTCTCTTTTTGCCCATATTTGTGCACAACGCATGACCGTTGATGATGAGATGAAAGAAATCTTTTTTCTTTGTTCGTTGCCACCCTCTTGGGATATATTTTGCACAACTGTTAGTAACTCTGCACTTAATGGTACGCTAAAGTACGATGATGTTACTAGTTCACTTTTGTCAGAGGAGATGCGTCAAAGGACCATGACTAGCTCGCATCATGGCAAAGATCATTATGTGCAAAGGGACAATAAGCAGCGTAAGAGCCGTTCTTTGCAATGTGATTCTAAGAAAGAGGGCAATATAGATGCATCAAAGGGTAGATCAAAGTCTTGTGGTCGCTGCAATGTTCAATGCCATTATTATGATAAGTTTGGTCACATAAAGAAGGATTGTTATGCTTGGAAGCATGACAAAGAGAAGGGTAAAAGTAAAGGAAAAAATTATGATGATAAAGAGGAGAAACCAAAAAGTTCGGTTAAGATTGAAGAACTGAACATAGTTCATGATGACAGTGATGTGCAAGACATTAATATGTTGGCTGAAAACAATGATGTCTTTTATGATGCACAAGAAACTCTATCTTTGCAGAGTTCTATGCCAGCTGAACTCCTTGTTAGTGGTGAAGTATCCCATACAGGACTCTTGATTTGGGTGCTTCTTTGCATGTCACACCTCATAGGCATTGGTTTACCACATACAAGGAAACCATTGGCTCTGTTACACTTGGTGATAGTTACTCTTGTGACATTGTTGGCGTAGGTGATATTGCCATGGTTATGGAAAATGGGGTGAAGTTTATCATCCATAATGTGCGTCATGTTCCAGCCTTGACACGCAATCTGATTTCGGTTGGACATCTGGATGACTTGGGTTACAAAGTCATCTTTTCATCAGCAATCTTGGCGTGTTGCAAAGGGTCATATTATTATAGCCCATGGTTCTAAAGTTGGTTCACTTTATCCTCTTTCTGTATCTCATAAAAACAATGTTCTTTCTGTAACCAAGCTGCCAACCATTGCTTTGTGGCATAGCTGGTTAGGATATATGTCAAGGAAGGGAATGGAGACACTCTCTCGTTTGGGCTACTTACCGTCTTTGTCATTTTTTGATTTTCCCTTTTGTGCACACTGTCAATATGGAAAGCAAACATGGACACATCGTACACATTATTTTGACAAAAAAAGAAAACCCTTAGAGCTGTGCACAATGATTTATGTGGGCCTATGCCTTCTAAATCCCATGGTGATGCATCCTATTATGTTACATTCATTGACGATGCAACACGGCATGTTTGGGTTTATGCCATGAAGTCTAAAGATGAGACATTTTCTTGCTTCAATAAGTTCTTATCTAGTGTTGAAACTCAATCTAAACATAAGTTGAAATCTTTGCGCTCAGACAATGGTGGAGAGTATGTCTCCAAAGAGTTTAAAGACTTTTGTTCAAATAGGGGAATTAATCATGAGTTTATAGCTCCTTATACCCCTGCACAAAATGGTGTTGCAGAATAAATAAATAGGACCATCCAAGAGAGGATTATGTCTATGCTATCACAGGCTAATTTACCGCAAGCGTTTTGGGCTGAAGCATTCATTATACAGAACCATGTACTTGATCAATAGATCACCACATGCTTCATTACAGTTTCGGGTGCCTTTGGAGTTATGGTCAGGAAAAATAAATTGTCTTATGAAAAACTCCGCACATTTGGCTGTGAAGCTTATGCACATGTACCCAAGGAGTTGCGTGCTAAGCTAGATCCTAAGTCCAGGAAATGCATCTTCATTAGCTATGGTGTAGATGGTCAATTTGGCTATCATTTATGGGATCCGAAAATTCAATCAATGATCCATAGGAGTGATGTTGTCTTTAATGAGACTAAGATGCATAGACAGCCAGTGAAAGAGGTTGAATTCCAAAAAGTGACATTTTTTGATGTATCACCTCCTGTCTAAACAACTCCTGAGCCAATTACTACACATGCTAGTACGAGTTTTGATCAGCTGCGGAAATCCGAAAAAAGTCTCACATCCACCACAACATTTTGTTCCAGGTGTGGACTTTGTTTTGCTGACAGATAGTGGCAAGCCTTTTTGTTACAAAGAGGCTATTCTAGCCAATGATAAGGTTCACTGGGAACATGCTATGAAGAGGGAGATTTGTTTAGTATTGCAAAGAACAAAACATGGGAACTTGTTCCATTGCCAAAAGGTAGGAAAGCACTACCTTGTAGATGGGTTTACAAGAAGAAGATTGACAATTACAAAGCTCGTTTAGTGGCCAAAGGTTTTAAGCAAGAATATGGTGTCGATTTCCAGGAAATCTTTTCTCCAGTGGTCAAGATGACCACACTGAGAATGTTGCTTGCTTTGGTTGCCACTGAAGATATGGAGCTTGATCAAATCAATGTCAGTACAACTTTCTTACATGGTGATCTCGAGGAAGAGATCTATATGCAGCAACCTGAAGGGTTTGTGCTAAAGGGCAAGGAACATTTGGTCTGTAAGCTTTTGCAAAGTCTCTATGGCTTGAAGCAATCATCCAAACCATGGTATCAAAAGTTTGATGCAGATGCATTTATGTGTTCCCTAGGCTATAAGCGCAGTAATGAGGATCCATGTCTTTACTTGAAAAGACAACCCAATGGATAGCTTATTATGCTTATCCTTTATGTAGATGACATGCTTATTGCTGCTCATTCCAAGAAGGAAATTGCTGACTTGAAAACCAAGCTGAAAATCAATTTGACATGGAAGATTTGGGTGAAGTCAATCACATTTTGGGTATGCGCATTACTCGTGATCGTAAGAAGAGGTTGTTGTACCTTTCTCAAAAAGAGTATGTGCACAAGGTTCTTGATTGTTTCTACATGCACAAGGGGAAGGCTTTGAGTACTCCATTGCCTGCATATTTGAAACTTAGAAGAACGATTGTCTTAAATGTGGCTATAAGACCTGACATTGCACATGTTGTGAAAAATTGTCAACAGATTTATATCTAACCCTGGTAAAAAGCATTGGGATACTGTCAAGTCGATTCTCAGATACTTAAGTGTCACTGCAAATAGATAGTTATGTTATGGCCGTGGAGAGTGATCCATTCAGGGATTTACAGACAATGATTATGCAGGTTGTGTTGACAGTCATAAATCAACAACAGGTTGGATTTACACATTTGCTAGTTCTGCTATTTCTTGGAGATCTGTTCTTCAAGATTGTACATCCATTTCTACCACAAAGGTAGAGTATGTTTCATTGAGTGAAGCGTGCAAAGAAGCTATTTGGCTTGCTCGCCTAGTGAAAGATCTTGGATTAGAGCAGTGTACACCAATTATTCATTGTGACAGTCAGAGTGCTAGCCTTGGCTAACAATCTAGAACGAAACACATTGATGTGTGTTATCACTTTATTCATGAATGCCTGGCAAACAAGAGCCTTGCTTTAGTGAAGATTCCTACGTTAGAGAACACAGTGGATGCACTGACAAAAAGTCTCTCTAGCCATTAGTTTTAGCATTGTCGTGCGTTGATGGGCATTGGGTGAAGAGTGATTCTCTTCCATTCTTATGGTCTCCAACATTGGCCATCAACTGGGAGAATGTTAGGTTTAATGGCTATGTGGTCGACCGCCCATCACTAGCTACTACTAACCCTAAGTGTACAGCTATACACTTGTGTGAGCCACTAACACTAAGTACAATGTGTATTGTGCCTTAGTGCATAAGATAGAGAAGAAAGAAAGGGGGCACACAGTACGTTGGCTCTCCCCCTTCAACCTGTGTGTGGCTATGGTGGTGTGTGTGTGTGAGTGTGTGCGTGAATATTCCTCTTCCGCTGTGCTCCCTGCTCCTCCCCTTCACTAATTGCCCTAGTCCTAATCACATCAACCAAAAAATAGTGAAAAGTGTCAATCAACACTGGTTTCTTTGTGTTTCTTGTGTGAAAACTGCGTCAATCCTCAAACTCTGATAAAGTCTAAGCTATCAACCACTTGAAAACAACCTAATCTAAGCCTAAAGATTCTCGACGAGAAGAAGAAGGAGTATTCTTACGAGAAATAAGTATGTCTCCTCACATAATCACTCTTAATAGCTTACCATAGCTTAGTAATTATCATGATAGAGGAGATGAGCATGCAATGGAGCTTGGGTCTTGGTTGCATTTGCATCACAAAGCCAAGAGTTGTTGGTGTAGGCCTGCCTTCTAACAAGCTTGGAGTAGATGATGAGCTTTTTATTAAAGCTTTAGAAGGAGATAGTCTTCTTTACTTGACACATAAGCTTGTGTGTGTGTGTGTGTGTGTGTGATAATGCCTTGTAAAAATCAGCCCCCTCTCTCTAGGTCAACCCCACTTGTTGGCACCTCATTGGCTCATGCCAAGCTTAGCCAATAGGAAATTAGGAGCATAATTGCTAGCCTTGTGACATGTGTCCCCCTTTCCCCTTTTGTGAGAGCTTTAGGTTAAATAATTCAATTAATCTCTCATTGGACCTCTTGGTCTTCTAGCCAATAGGAATCAGGCAAGCCATTAGGTTGCTGAATGCTCATTGGACCCCTTGGGAGACTATCCAATAGTCTTCTAGAGAGCTTAATTTCTATTGATTCTTTTATCAAGTTTTTTTTAATGAATTAAACTAAATTTACTCTAGCAGGCTAATTCTCATTGGTCCACCTCTATGGTGATCCAATAGGACTTGAATGCACCTTGGGGGCAACTGGGCTAGGAACGTGACATGTGTCCACTATGCCCTTTGTGTAAAGAGAGCTTGGAAGAGTGTGTGTGTGTTTCTCTCTCATCGCCTACAAAAATGGCTTGCCCCCTCCTTGATAGATATGTGGGAAGACTTTTGAGTCTTCCTACAAGCATTCAAATTTCCCTAAGGCTTGACCATTGAACATTTCATTTAATTTTGGAACCTAAGCTTTTTGGAAGTCTTAAGGGGCTGAACTGTTGGGGTTTTCCCATTGTTGCATAGCTCCAATGACCAACAAAATTATCAATCTAGAGGGATGAGATACCAAGCTAGGGCATCAAAACACTCACACGAGTAGTGAACTAATCATGCCAACACAAATGGTGACTCTACGAGGTGAGCTTCTCGGCCTATGGAAGAACTAAGCCACAATGAAGGGAAATCTCCATATCCACTTCCCTTCACCTCCAATCAACCCAATCACACACACTAATGATTGCAAGATGCACACAACACTAATCCTATCGTGCAATACACCAATCAAAAGCACACACACATAGATCTATCGAGCACCACATTCCAATCAAACGTACATGCACACACAAGCAAGAGAGGGTAATCACACAAGATTAGAGAGGGATTAACCACTAATTAATTACAATCTAGCTAATCATAGCATCATTAGCAATCACAAGAAGGATGAGAGACATAGTGAAAGATAATTAAGCAGTGATTAATGTTAACCAAGTCACATGAGCAAGGAGAAGCTCAAGGACACTATAGCCACACACCTCAAGAGCTCTCACCAAAGAGTGCTCTCAACAAATGAGCTTGGGAACCCTAATTTCTTTTACACACTGCCTTATATACCTAGGATAAAAATATGCAATGTCCGGGCGTCCAAGGCCTTTAGGGCTCCACCACTTATTGAATCTGCTACCTAGGCACACTAACTGACCTGTTCTTTACAGCTTGAAACTCCCATTGAGCCCGTAACACATTAAAATATTACAATGGCTTGAAATAAATTGAGAATTTACAACATGTGACCATTTTGGAAAAACGTGAAAAATGTGTAACTCCAATCTTTACTGCCTCTTCCTGTTGATCTTTAATGTACATCCATATGTCTTACATTTTTAGCAGCTTTTGTTAAAAACTGACGTTGACTCGATTAACATACCCCCCTTCCGATTTTAGTGTCCGTCCTCGCACACTGTTGAAAAGTGTCCGTGGAGACTGTGGAAGGTTTATGATTGGTTGTTGATGGCCTAATTGTCTTCATTTGTCATTGAATTTGTTGATGAGGTTCAATTGTTGTAGCATCTTCATTGGTCCGAATATGTCTGATGTGAGAGATGATGTTGCATTTGTCCGTTGTTATAGCATAATGAGGAGGCTTTTGTTTATTTATGAAAAGTATGTACAAGGGAAGTGGAATGATGGGGCTCTAAATTAAGGTCTAATACTTGGATGACCAAAGGAAAAAAACCCAGTGGGAAAAAAGTACCTTTGGGATACGCGCATTATTAGGGTACTTACTAGCATTGGAAATATCAATAAAGTACTCAAGAGATTATTTACTTATAGATATGGAATTAAAAAGGCAGCAAATATAAGAGGGTAGCGTGATGGAACATTGGTTTACCTATTGTAGTCTACTCAAGGTGCATGGGTGGAAGCAAAAAAGAGTGTCTAATGCATACGTCCAATGGTGGGACATCCTATTTATGCATGCACATAAATGCATGGAAAATTATATGCTATACAAGAAAGATTTTTAGGGGTTCTTCAGAAAGATGGTGTATCTATAAAAGCATATGACATGGCTTTGCAAGCTAACACCCCTCTAACAATGGTTTTCGTTGTCAAGGATATGTGCTCTCATCTTATTGTGCATTGTGCATGAGTGTTGGACTCTACGACACTTCACCAATTGTAAGTTAATAGACTTTGAATCTATGCTTATCATTCAGCATGAGTGACACAAATTAGATATGCTCAACTCTTCCAGCTTGAGCGTAAGCCAAATAACTGCGACTCTTAGCACATAGTTTAATATGTGTTAGCAGCGGCTAACATAGGCTACACTGAATGTGCATCAAGCGGGAGATATGCTATGGTTGTGCATAATATTTCCAACACACTTTGTATAAATCTTGGGCTCACTTGGAGTTGCAAAGTTGTATATGGTCGTTTGAGGGCTCAAGCTCCATAGTAGAAGGGATTGTGGTGAAAGCCTTTAAAAGGAAGCATTTATGCAAGGAGGCTTCATTCTTGATTATCCACTCTTGAGGATCCACTTTTGAGAGCTTCCTCTCTCTTGAGTGTTCATTCTATGGCCTAGCCTTGAGCTTAATGCCCATGCTTAAGAGGCTAGTGCTAACCATTGTAATTAGAGTAAGTTCTTCTTGATTAATTTAATTCCCATTTTTTCATTAGTCTACTTCTTCTCTACATTTCATCTTGTCATTAAGTAGTATTACACTTTCATTATTCTAGATTTGAGAGATGTATGTACTTCTTGCTGTGAACCACTCCTATTCTTCCATAAGCATTCGATTTGTGATATTTAGCATCACTAATTATGTTGATTAAGTTGGGTCTTAATCTTGTAATTAGTGTATGTGCCCTACTGTTTGCTTGTGTGTAGATAGGTTTTATGAAGCTCTAGCACCATTCACCTCATGTGTGTAGCTATTGATGAAGTGCCGTGATTGACATGTGGTAATTAGTGTGTGCTTATCATTAGTGTGCTTGGGGTTCTAGTCTATGGTAAGTCGGACTTTGATGGACTTGATGTGTGTAGGAGATTGATTGATTAGTGATTAGAGTAGGTTTAGAGTTAGTCTTGCCATGGCTAATCTCTACTTGTATTGGAAAGGTGATCTCTTGAATCCTCTATTTCTATTCATCAGATGCTCATGCTTCCATGCCCTCACCGGGTTGCCGATCCATGGATTTGATAATTTTGTGTCGCTTGAAATTAAGTCGTGCTACAACGTCTCCCTACATTTGGCACCGTTGCCGGGGATCGATAACCTAAGCTAGTGAGTTTAGGATGTGTAGAATAAAGTAATTTCATTACTAATTTCTCGGTTTTTGAGTGTGTGTAACTCAATTTTGGTGTAATTTGATGATGTTTGTGCAAGAAATTGATGCTAATGTTGAGTTATGAATACCCCAAAACCCCAATTCCATCCCAATTTCACTAATTTCATAATAACCCTTGCTAATTTTGCTTCATTTCCATGCTAATTGTACTAATTTCATGCTAATTTCTACTAATTTGACTAACTTTGCTAACCTAACCACTAACATTGAAGTGTAATGAATGTCCCCTTTTTAGAGGTAGAATCATCACTCTAATAAAGTTAAATGTGCTAATTTATGCCTAGTTTGATGATTTGAGTGTTTGATTTTTGACCTACAATGGTCAATTTTGAAGCCAATTTGAGGGTGCACACACTTGTGTGTGCAATGATGTGTCTTTGCATGGAGCAAAGGAATAGCTTGGAGTGTGATTACAGTGTAAGTGCATTCACTTGCTTATGTCCATACTTGATTGATTAATGAGGTTCAATGTTGCTAATTATTTGCTAAAATTAGGTGTGTAATTCAATTGACCTACACTTTGCACCTAATTTGATACACTTGGAATGAAATTGATGGTCAAATTGTAACTATTGAACCTTGTCTATATCAAAATAATGCTTAATTCTCATCAAGAATTCATGTGTGTACATAAAAATCATTGTGTGTGTAATGCACAAAAGAGGGAAAAAACTGTCAAAAAATTCAAGAGTGTGTGCACCTAATCTTGAGTGTGTGCATGCATATAAATTGATGGAATTGATGAGATATGAGTACGCAATCATGTAATTGATGTGTATGCTAGGCTAATTCAATCATTGGATAAGCCTAATTGCCGGACAAAAATTGAGTGTGTGTGCCTATCCAAGACCACTTCATTTTCTATGATTGATGGTCAATTAGGGCACCTAAATGATTTGATTGTGAAATTTTCATAAAAAATATGTGCAATCATTAAGTGTGAGCCTAAATGCATTGCCAATTGAGCCAAATTTGAACTTTTGTGCTTAATTTTTTTTGAGTGTGTGCATTGCTTGATTGGATCAAAATAGTGTTAATTTTTAGAAATTAAGCATGCATACATTCACTTATGCTTGATTGAGTTTGCAATTTGGGCCTTGCAACAATAAGGAATTGATGTATTGGTTGCATATAATTTTGGTCTAAATTTGGGTGTGTGTGCCTACTCAACGGCATTCGGTATTCAAATTGGGAGCAATTAACGATTATGATGACTGAAAGGCCTAAAAGATCGGTGTGTATGATCAAATGGCTTGGTTTAACTCAATTGTATACAATTGAGGATGATTTTATTACCATTTATGTGTATGCCAATTGGATATGGTAAAAATTTGAATGATTTGTGCAATTTCTAGTGTCATAATCAAAAGTGAGTAGCCATGCAAAACAAAAATGACAAACCTAAATTGGTTTGGATGACTTGAACTATTGGAGATGAGCAAATGATTTTACTATGATTGAAATTGGTTTGGGAATTGGCTATGATATGAACTTGTTTGTGTCTTGTGTGTGGGCATGCAAGACTACCGACAACCCTACTTAGTCTTGATGAATTTAAATGCAACTTATGTTGCAACGATTATAAAGTGGGATGAATTAGAGAGGAAATTTATGCATTAGTGAAGCATGAATGCATCACCTGATTAATTGAGATTGATTCAATTTTTTCACAATTGGGAATTTAAATTTTTGCATGAATAATCTCTCACGAATGCTTAAGAAATCATCAAATTAAAGCAATATGAATGAAAAACTGAATGAAAATGTGCATGAACTTAATGTGTCCAATCCATTTTTTGTCAAAGGAAGATATGGTGTTGTGATTGTTCAAACAAGTTGGAATTTTCAATTATGAAAGAATTCGTGCATAATGTGTGTGGAATTCAATGTTTTGATTCATCACTCATAAATTGTTGTGAAATAAGCTTGAGTCATCCCTTTTTTGAAATATCGGGATGGGCATGCTATCTTCACTCTCTGTGGGCACATCCCTTAAGAGGAGGACTTTTATAAAAATGTTTTTCGAATCCTGCCACTTGTAGCCTGCCCCCCTTTGCCTACTTATGAGGCAAGTAGCTCGCTCACGTATTCACCTGGCCATGGGACCCCACACTCACACACATGCGTGTCGACTGCTTGGATTTCCGCTCATGCAAGACAACACACACACACACACACACACACTTTTTTCCACTAGAAGCCAAACCCGACCACTGCAATTATGGCGCATAAGCCCCACCTGTGACCAAACACCCTTTACTGCGGCATGCTTGCCCACCCTCGTTTTGCTCAGTACTCATGAGTCACACACATTGAGTGTGGCACCTGCCATGTGCGTCATAACATCCCCCACCAAGCCTAGATTCCCTACCATAAACGGCCTGCCTTTTTGAATACCAACCACACCCATGCAGCTCAGTCTCTGCACACCAATTATGGCATCAAACACCTCACACACACACTCTCATTCCCCCTCGCGGCTTCAAACCATCATTGCTGCTTTGGCTTTCTCTTGTATAGTCGGGAACTGAAGAAAGGGCTTTCTTCTGAGAGGCCTCATTCTCTATGCTTGGCTCAAGTGAAATTTTGCTTCTAAGCTATGGTTCTTTCATGTTCAAAAGCTAGGCATCCTAAAGTTTCAACACTTTTCTTTGTGAAAATTAACTCATCAAAAACTTAGGTTTTTTGTGTGCTAATCATAGGTAATTGGCCTTGACCTTACGTTAATGTAGGTTCATTTCTCATTAGTCCTAGACTCTTAGTGATAGTCTTAATACTCCATTCATTTTTAACATAACCTAGGGCTATGAATAGGCTTTAGTCCTTTAGTACAATTTCCATTAGCATCTGATAATGGAAGAAACAAAAAAGTGCTAAAAAAATGAATCAATGAAGAAAAAAAATGTCAAGAAAAAGTAGTAAAAATGCTACTAGACACATGAAAAGGAAATTTCTATGTTATGTTGTGTCTTTGTGATGCCTAGTGTCTTATTGGCACTTGGTAGGCGAGGGAAATCACCTTGGCTCGCTTGGTCAAGGCCCTAAACCGATGCCCTGGGCTGATAGGGGTTAGCTGTCACCTTGGTATGTTAGTAGGCTTTTGGAACACCTTCTTGAGGGTTCAAGGAGCCAAGAGTCGTACCTACACTTGCCTTAGGGTGATAGCCTTGTGTTGTGATTTATTTTTTCCTATGAATGACAAAAATAAAACTTCCATGAGCTTCAGAAAGCTATGACAATGTACTAATAGATTAGGAGCTTTTTTATAGCCCGTAGACATGATATACTTGAATGATTTATTAATATTGGTCACATAGATTTTAGGCTAGTAGGTAAATGAACTTGCATTAGCTTAGGTTCATAATTGATTGCTTGTGTTTCATGCATAAAACTAAAATTTCAAGTGATTTAATCTTCACGATAGTATAGATGTTTTTTTGGTTTACATTGTCTAGTTTTTTTACTATGATTTACCCATCTTTTAGAAGCAAAAAATTCACTTTGCATGATTGTTCATTGTACTTCATGTTTTTTGTGTCCTTTGATGCTCATTACTTGTTCTTATGTTTTGCAACTCAACATTTCTTCCATGGACTTGCTTTCTACCATGTCATCGTGTCTTGCTTCACCAGCATACGAGGACGTGTGCCAAATTAGGAAGGGGGGAATGTTAACAACGGCTAACACAGGCTACACTGAATGTGTATCAAGCGGAAGATATGCTATGGTTGTGCATAACATTTCCAACACACTTTGTATAAGTCTTGGGCTCACTTGGAGTTTCAAAGTTGTATGTGGTAGTTTGAGGGCTCAAGCTTAAACCCATAGTAGAAGGGATTGTGGTGAAATCCTTTAAAAGGAAGCCTTTATGCAAGGAGGCTTCATTCTTGATTATCCACTCTTGAGGATCCACTTTTGAGAGCTCCCTCTCTCTTGAGTATTCACTCTATGGCCTAGCCTTGAGCTTAATGCCCATGCTTAAGAGGCTAGTGCTAACCATTGTAATTAGAGCAAGCTCTTCTTGATTAATTTAATTCCCATTTTTTCATTAGTCTACTTCTTCTCTACATTTCATTTTGTCATTAAGTAGTATTACACTTTCATCATTCTAGATTTGAGAGATGTATGTACTTCTTGCTATGAACCACTCCTATTTTTCCATAAGCATTCAATTTGTGATATTTAGCATCACTATTTAGGTTGATTAAGTTGGGTATTAATCTTGTAATTAGTGTGTGCCCTATTGTTTGCTTGTGTGTAGATAGGTTTTATGAAGCTTTAGCACCATTCACCTCGTGTGTGTAGCTATTGATAAAGTGCCGTGATTGACATGTGGTAATTAGTGTCTGCTTATCATTAGTGTGCTTGGGGTTTCTAGTCTATGGTAAGTCGGACTTTGGTGGACTTGATGTGTGTAGGAGATTGATTGATTAGTGATTAGAGTAGGTTTAGTTAGTCTTGCCATGGCTAATCTCTACTTGCATTGAAGAGGTGATCTCTTGAGTCCTCTATTTCTATTCATCCGATGCTCGTGCTTCTATGTCCTAGTCGGGTTGACGATCCATGGATTTGATAATTTTGTGTGGGTTGCAATTAGGTTGTGCTATAACGCCTCCCTACAAATGACTTGAAGCTTTGGGACGAATGCTTTGCTCATTTTATAGCTCAACAGCCCGACTCTGACTATGCCAAAGAGTGTTTTTTACACTCTGGTGACTTGACTTTTTATATTCTTGTGCTTACTACAAACATTTCTTCAGGTAAAAGTAAGTTTGAATCCTCAAAAAGAGGATTAATGAAGGACCAAGTTGGCATTGAAGGTTTCTTTTGCCATACCCGTTTTATCATCTTTGAATCTGCATTCTCGTTGGTTGGGTTGTCCATCTTTGACTGTGAAGACTCCATTATCTGTTTGATTCTTGAATTAGGTCTATTGTAAAGAATCTTTGATGTTGTTGTAGGCCTTTGTTCACTATCGGCATCTGGCCTTTGACTAGGAACATTGAAAGACTTAGGAATCCAAATCTTTTGATGACCTTTGTATCTCCATTGTTGACTTTCCTTCGCTCTAGGTCTTGTTGAATTTGTGAGATCTTCATGCAAGTCTAGTGTAGTTGCAATTGGCTTGTGGTTGAATGGTACCCAAATCTTTGTATACCCTGTGTAGACTCCTTGTCTAAGAGGAAGATTCTTTGATATCTATCTCTGTTCTGTATCCTCTTGAGAGTTGTGGTTGACTTTAGCATCTTTCGATGTTGTTTTGTTGTATAACTGCTTCTTAGGTATCCTAGGATATTGTCGAGGTTGATACCTAATGAATGTTTTCCAGATTTGAAGATTACAGATTGACCTTGTGGTTGTTTTGGTAGGATTAAAGAAAAATTGGCAAGCAAAATTGGCAACAAGAATCCTTGTATATTTTTGCTGACCAATACACTATCTTATATACCCTTGATTGTACAGGAGTGATTGAGATCTAACTTGGGAAACTATCAAATTCTATAAAAATAGATTGGTATTGGTACTAAAGGCCAACTATTCATTTTCATTGAGTAGTTCAAGTCTTTATGTACCTAAGTTCATGCCATATTGTCGCGAATCAAGGTTATAATAGGCAAACTAAGACTAGAGTATCTACAACAGAGAGTGTAAACAAAGAGAAACCTTTAGAGACTATAGTGTAAGAAGTGCCTGACACTTACTCTGACTCAAGTTGAGCTGTCTTCCTTCTCGACTCAATTGGAAACTGGAACCCTCTTAGGTTCAAGCACATTTTGACCTTCTACAAGACTAATAGGTATGGGGCCTAGATTTATCTAGATCCTAATGAAGAGTATGTGGTAAATATCAATGATCACACAATTGAGTTTGAAGAGGAGGTTAGAGCCAACAAAAAAGATACCTTCTATATGGACCAAAACAGATTGCAATACCTCAAACTACAAAACCCTTGCACTGGGAACAAATGGGGATTAAAAGCTGGCACTTTGATTCCAAACATGACCACTAAGAAGGGACCACTCGTGTTAGAATTGGAAGGGTATGATTAAATATATGCTAAATCTCTAAAACTCATACCCATCGATAATCCACACATTGGAGTTTATTGTTGAAAGGACAATAATGTTACAGATCTAACATGGACAACTCATGCTAACCAGGGTAGTTGAAACCCTTGAAAATCATGTACATCTTCAAGATAAGGGAAAACGGCCTAAAAAACCTTCCCGTCCATCTCTTTAGGGATTGTTCTAACAATAACTTTGTTATAATGACTCCGAAGGAGGTCAAAAAATCAAAGTACGAGCAATATTCAATCTAGAAAATCATCATGGGTATGATATCTGAAAGAGAACATAATTTGGGACCAAATGAAAGAGCCTTTGGCAGTATGGACAACCAATGAAGAAGCATGGCTTGACGTATCCACCTCAATGATGGAGATTGGGAGAGAGATCCAAAAACCACATTAAGCAGAGAAGAATGGTGACATTAGGACAAGAAGAGGTCCACATGAATCACACCTACCAAGAAATTGGTTTGAAGGCTTAGTGGGAGAAACACTGGCCAAGAAAGCGGATGTAGTTCACAACAGTAGGTTTAGACCACTTGACTTTCAAAAATGGGTCAAGAAACACAATAGATCAAGGGATCCATATGAACATTTAGCAGGATTCAAGCAGGTCCTGAGAGTTGAACGTATAATGGACTCCATACTCAATTTGTAATAAAAATGGCCTATTAACTTTGAGAGTAGCGGAAATTAGAGAAATTACTTCTGGGAAATTACTTTGAGAGCATAGCAGGTGAACTGAACGTAAACATAGCATTTGATTAACTTGGCATGAACAATACTTTTGCAAGAGAGAGAGTTTAGAGAACATGACAACAGTTGAGGGCCAGATTTATGTGGAGCCTGTCCCCCCTCCAATAGGCATTTGTATTATAGTTTCTCCCATCAAGAGACTTGTTACAATACAATGTTTGTGTTCCTTGTGACCTAGGTGATGCAATAAAGATGGAAAGCTTCATGCATCATGAGCATAACAAAAACTTTGTGGAAAGAATTAACTATCCCAAGCCTCACTCCCGACCTCAAACACCTTTGAAGGTGCAGGAGAGAGCTAGCAGGGAATGAGGGTAGGGAAAAGGAAGAAGAAACATTTCATAAGAGAAATAATTTCTCACTTATCATCAGTCTTCTTGCTAGCATACAAAATAGCATAGTAATGAATATGGAGAATATGGCAAGCTTAAGCATTGAAGAATGGCTCTTGGTTGGATTTGCATTCCATAGCCAAGAGTATTGGTGTAGGATCTCAACCTCTCTACTTGCTTGGAGAAGGAGAGGGAGCTCTTGCACTTTTCCCACTACACAATGAGAGTGGATGTGAGTGTGTGTGGAGAGTATACCCCCAAAGCAACCCCCTAGTTTGCTTTGGTCGACCCCCCCTTGTAGCTCGTGCTTGAAGCTCATTGGACCCCTCCAAGCCTAGCCAATAACAAGCAAGAGGCATACCAAGCAAGCATGCTAGTCTTGGGACAAGTGTCCCCCTTTCCCCTTTTGAGAGAGAGGACTTGATAAATGCAAAAACAATTAATTAAATTAACTAATTTATCATTGGACCCCTTGGGAGGCCAACCAATAGGCTTTAGGCACACCATAAGGGAAACATGAGGAGGAGCTTGACAAGTGTCCCTTTTGCTTTCTTTGTAGCAAGCTTGCCTTGTGTGAGGTGTGTGTGTGTGTGTGTTCTCTCTCTACCCCCCTCTTGTAGGGATCGCCCCCTCCTTGTAGGGATAGTGATTGAATTTTGCACACCTTACCTCAAGCACATAAGCTAGCAAGCATGACAAAGCACCTCAAGCTTGGGTGGTGTTCGCACAAGCACCTCAAGATCCCTAGTCGGCAATCACGACAAGCACCTCAAGCACCTTAGTCATCAAGCACGACAAGCACCTCAAGCACCTTAATCTTGGGCCGGGTTCCCACCTCAAGCTAAGCCCTAGCTTAGGTCTAAGGTCAAAAGACTTTTTAACACTAACCTTTCCAGGTCTTTAATAAAGCTAATCCTAAGGTCTTTAAGCTCCATTAGCTAACTTTTTCTTTGACATATCATCTCTCATTTGGGCCCCTTTACCATTGGCCCCGTGTCGAGATAGACTTGAAAGCACATACCTATACTCTAACCCTTGTTCCCATTTATTCTCCTCCCATATTAAATGATCACTTTAATATGAGAAAATCATTTGGATCGGTTAGATATTAAATTTTATGAAATTACCTCTTTCTTAAAATCATAGTTGTCCTCTACTATGAGGTAGAAGAGATAAAGCCTTAGTCATTAGTCAATCTTGCTTAGCGGGTAGAGGATCCCTTTTTACCCTATGACATCTTTCCAAGATGGATAACTAATCCATTTGGTTCTTGGGAGACATAGTTGCCACAAGCATGTCTACTCCTTAGTCCATTTCATTCTCCCAAAGTAGAGTGACAAATTCTATTTGGTGTTTGAGAGATTTCATCATCACAAACATGATTCTAAGCATGCATACTATTTATATTTTTGCACAACAAAAAGAGAACTAGTCTTATAAGAAAAAAACATTGGTCATTTAAAAGAAAATTGTACATTTGCTTACTCTAATGTAGCATTGTAAGCATTGACAAGGTTCATACTATCCTTATGATGTATTCCTTATAACCATCTGGCATCTTCAAAAGGATAATTTTTGAACTTAATAAGATATCATCGGATAACCTTACCATGTTTTTGTACCTTGTCTTCATGTTGAAGTTCATGCTGAAGGATAGCTTCGGGTTGGAGCACCTCTTCAATTTATGGAGGGTCTTCATTTCCTTTGAACGTTAAGGCCCTTCTGTGCTTGTCAATAGTATCTTTTTTCCTTTGTTGAGAGATGGATATAGACTCCTTAATCTTTTGAAAAAACGCTTGTAGGTCATGGCTATACTCATCGGCAACGAAGATCTTCCCATGTACTTTGAGTAGAAAAAGACTTTTAAGTCTTCCCTCAATGATTTCAAAAGGTGCTTCTCCCATAGAAGTACGTACAATATTATTGTAGGCATACTCTACAAGAGGTAAGTACTTTTCCCATTGTGAGTGTTGATCTACTTTGGAAACATAAGTCTTTAGTAGATCAAGTATCGTAAGATTGGCTATCTCACTTTGGCCATCCGTTTGTGGGTGATAGGCCAAAGAGAAATTCAATCTTGTCCCTAGATTTTCAAAGAGACCTTTCCAAAAAATAATGGTCATTCTAGGATCTCTATCTGATATGATGCATGTTGGTAATCCATGGGGTTTGAAAATCTGTGATATGAAGAGAGTTGCCATTTGGTGTGCCTTGATAGTCTTTTTGACAGGAATAAAATGTGCTTGCTTGATAAACCTGTCAACTATTGTCCATATTCCCATATTCCCATGGATAGAATTGGGTAATCCAAAGATAAAATCCATGGATATACTCTCCCATGGTGAATTTGGGATAGGCAATGGCTGGAGTAATCCAAGTTGCTTCCCTCTATCATACTTGGTCTTTTGGATACTATACATTTTGAAACATACTCTTGTATGTCCACTTTCATGGTAGGCCAATAGAAGTACATTTCTACTCCTCATAGAGTAGGTTGAATGCCTCTATGCCCCGTGTAGGGAGGATGATGGGATTCATACATGACTTTGTCATGAAGGGAGTGGGTAACACATAGCCTATTGCTATGGAGATGATAACCATCCTGCAAGGTGAATGGTTCCTGTTTCTTCCCCAAAGCAAGGACTGACATGATGCCTCTAAAGTCAAGGTCAATAGCATACTCATCTATCATAGAAGTTAGATCTTTGTGAGTTTCTATAGACACTGCATTAACTTTTGGTCATCGTGAAAGTGCATCGGCCACTTTGGATTGTTCTTATTAACAATGTGATCAATATGAAAATTAAATCGCAAAAGAAAATTTTCCCACCTCGTTTGTTTGTCAAAAATATTGGTTTGCGTCATGAAGTACTTGAGACTTTGGTGGTCGGTTCGTAGAATAAATTGAGTTCCCAATAAATAATGCTTCCATGTGTCTAGGACATGTAGAATAGCTAAAAGCTCTTTCTCATAAATGCCTAAGACACATTCATCTGTATTGAGCCTTCGGCTCTCATATGCTATGGCATGCCCTTCTTGAAGCAAGACTGCTCCAAGGCAGTCACCACAAGCATCACATTGGACCTCAAATTCCTTTGAGAGATCCAAAAGCATGAGGACTGGTTGGGAGGTAAGCTTCTCTTTGAGCTTGTCAAAAGCATTTTTCTTCTTAGCAATCAATAAATACTTAACGTTCTTCTTAGTTAAGTCATGTAGTGGTCTTGCTATTTGAGAAAATTTTTGCTGTGAATCCTCTATAGTATGCACACATACCAATAAAGCTTCTTAGCTCATGTAGATTCCTTGGATTAGGCCATGATTTTATTACCTCTAACTTTGATGGATCCATATAGATACCATCTTGAGAGATAATGTGACCTAAGTATTGAATCTCTTGAAGGAAAATTTTTCTTTTCTTTTGGTTGAGAAAAAGCTTATTCCCCTCAATGCTTGAAAAATCACTTGGAGATGTTGCTTGTGTTCCTCCAAAGACTTGGAGTAGATGACGATATCATCAAAGAACACTCCAATGAATTTTTGGTAGGGTCTAAAGATTTTCTCAGTTAGACAATTGAACATGGCTGGTGCATTAGTCAAACCAAAAGGCATGACTAGATATTCACAAAGGCCAAACGTTGTACGAAACGCGGTCTTTAGAATATTTTAATCCACTATCCTTATTTGACGATAGCCACTTTTAACACTAGGTTGGTAACCTAACAGGACATAAAAGTGTCCTTTCAAGGTTTTGAAAAAAACCTCCAAAACCATTGTAGATCCACTCATTTCTTAAAATCCTTTCATGAGGTTATAGTTCAAGGACTACTACACATGTAAAAAATAAGAAACTTGTAAAATTTCTCATCTTTTGGTCACACCAAGCCTCCAAAGTTGATGGACCAGTACATTTTCATCAAAACAGTCATTTCTTATGTTTTGTTGCATAAAAATAAGATTAGGGATTTTTGTAGGACTTGAGATAAATTCCCTAGTTAACTTCAATGGGTTGGTGATCAGAACATATGATTGCTTCTCACTCACTATTTTTTGTTTTTCCAAAAGAAATAGGTATAAAAAAGTTGAATTTTTACCATTCTGCAAACCTATCATCAAAGTTTCTATAGCCACGCTAAATACAAATAATATATGCATGTTTTCTTAGTTCACTATTGTCCTTCAGGTTCATAAGGAGCCATGGAGCATGTCAAAAGAATATTATATCTCTTACCAAGGGGAATCTTGGGGACAAGGATGAAGTGCTAAATACAGCAAACATGAAAAAACTGGGTTCAACATTATGAGTTGTAGAATCCCATAGAAACTATTCAATATCTACCCAAAATTGATCCTTATGACTAGATATGGTTACTACCTACAAAATGCATGTAGTTGTCACAAGAAACTAACAATATTGAAAAAGCTATACTTGATATACTAGAATGTTTCGTTTTCTTCTATAATTGAAAAAATCAACCATCGTTGTCTACTATGCAAAATAGGGTATTAGGTGCCCCAAAACTCAATAAATATTAGCTTTATGTTACAATATGCGACATAGAAAATCAAAATTGCATTTGGATATCATGAAAGCCACCAAAAAAATCATAGAAGAGCTAAAATTGGCTCAAAAACAGGATTTGACAATTTTTGTAATTTGGTCATAACTTACAACTTTAACATTTATTTCTCCCTAGAAGCATCAGAACATGTTGAGGACTACTAAAGATAGTTCTCTAGCATTATAGACCTCACAAACATGAATTCTAGAGTGGTATAGTTGCAAAAAGTTGAAAAAAGCAAAAAACAGGACCCGTTTTTTCACACAGTTTAGGTTGTGAAATGTTGTGCAAGGACAAGGTTAAAGATGGAATTGATATTCCAAAAAAATGTGGAGTTTTTTTCAGCCATGAGACAACTTTCTAGATAGATAGCACCTCAAAATCCATTTTGAAACTCTTGACATAATTCAAGGAAAATGGTCACTTCACAGGACATAAAAGTGTCCTAGGACATAAAAGTGTCCCATTACCAACCTAGTGTTAAGGTCAATCCTACTGAAGTAGATAGAGCCTTGTAGCTTATCAAATAGATCTTCTACTCGAGGCACGAGAAATCTGTTTTTGATAGTGATATGGTTTAGTGCTTGATAGCCCACACGCATATGGTATGTACCATATTTATTTTTCACTAAAAGGACTGGAGAACAAAAGGGAGAGGAGCTATGTCTCACCATCCCTTTGTCAACCAATTCTTGTACTTGCCTCATGATCTCTTCTTGTTGAGCTTGGGAAACTCAATGAGGAGGCTTGTTAGGTGGTGAGCTTCCTGGTAGGAGCTCAATTCGATGGTCATCCTCCCCTTCTTTTGGAGGTAAATCCATAGGGATATCATGATTGAACACATCTTGTAATCATCATTCTATAAGGACTTTGTCTTTGGCATCAATTGCAAGGAATTGCTTCATAATAGCTATCCTCAAAGCTTTTAATGTCTTTGGAGATTTACCTTATGCATGTAAGCTTGACCCCATTGACAGGGTGACTTTGTCGTTGGCATCACTTGCAAGGAATTTCATTATAATAGATATCATCAAAAATTTCCATGTCCTTAGAGCTTCATCTTGAGCATGTAGGGCTGCCCACCATTGACGGGAAAATTTTGGCAATGGATGGAAAATTTTTGGGGGTTTGAAGATTCCAAGAAATATTCATCTCCAAAAGCCACGCCAAATTGTTGGATAAAGCCAACACTTTATCAGTTGCTCCAAAGATCTCATAGGTAAGGAAAGTGATGTTCTTTCCTCCCTCTATGAACTTTTTCAACTTTTGTGACCTCTTTCATGGCACATAATTCGTCCATTTACCCCTTCTCTTCTCGATCTCTCTTGGGTGACAAGTCATTGTTCTCCGTGTCAAAAGAGGGTGACGATAAAGACAAAGAGGAGTAAGAAGGCGATGATGGTGACTACTTTCTTTGCTCCTCCTACTTGGATTTCTTTCTTTCTTCTTTGGATTTGGATGGGAGGTATTCCTTGATAAGTTTCTCTTCTTTTTGGGAGGGCTAGGTGTTTGCCATGCCCACCATCTTCTTTGGGGTAGCATCACTTTTAGAGGTAGGAGACGTATCACTTTCATACCTCTCCCTTGAACGTTTAGGATCACGTCTTCTTCTCAAATTCACCTTCGAGGTCCTTCTTGTATCTCCTCTTCATTATTCAAAGAGATTCCTCTTTTGGAGGTCTCACTAGGAGGTCTCTTGGGAGCTCTCTCTTCTTGGGAACTTGGTGGAATTTGAAGGGCTTGAATTTGGCTTTGAATATTTGCTTGCAAAATAGTTCCCAATGTTCTTGTAATGTGCTAACAAGATAGTTGAAAACTTTGCAACCATCATCAAATGCTATACCATGAGCCAGATATAAATTTTCAATATTAATTATATTATCTCCATTATGTTGTGCATTGATTAAATTTTCTACATGTGTATACTAGCTCTTTCCTTGGCACTTCAAAAACTTGGCTACTACTCCTCTTATCCTTCAAAAATTAGCACTCAAATAACTGTACCAATGGATTAACATATTATTAATTGTTGCAAATAGTATTGGAGTGGGTTTAATAGTGCTAAGTCGGCACCAATTCCTATCAAGTGGCTTTTAGCTCAATAATGGTTAATCCGTAGGAAAGTCCTGCAAGAATCCATTACTAAGACCATAGTTCCCTATGGTGTCCCCCATACCCTGTAACAAGCATGCCAATCGAGATAATAAATCCCAGTCCGAAATCCCAGTCCGGCTTACCCTATTGCAATGAAAAACTCCAACCTTTCATAAATTATTCAAGGACCTCTCTTCTTAAGCAAGAAAAGAGAAACCTCATCTCTAATACCAATGTCAAAAAATCTAATATTTATTTTAGATTTAGTGAAATTTTAGCTTATGAAAGGAGAGATTTTTCCTTAAGAGACTTCTTTAGAGGAGACTAGAGGTTGAGCCATGGTTATTCTACATACTTTTACGTTATAAAATTAAAATACATGCACATAATCAAAGAGAATACCACAATTAAGAATGACCACTTGATGAGTAGATTTCCTTAGAGCTGGTCCCCTCCAAAGGGTCTTTGTATTATAATTATCTTTTGAAGAGAGCTTTGATTACAACACAACGTGTGATCTTATGGAGCTTTCGTCAAGCTAAGAAATGGTTTTCTTCAAGATTCTATGGTTTAACCCTTCTTCTCAATCCCTAAACACCCTATCGAGGAGAAAGAACTACGATGTAAGAGGTAGATGAGCATAAAAAAGTATTTTTCAAGCAAGAAAATTTGTACTTTGTATACACTTACTCAATGGACAAGCTCTTAGCATAGCTTAGCATAATAGAGTAGTAGAGATAAAGAAGAAGGATAGGTGGCTTTCACTTTCTTGGATTTATAACCATAGCCAAGCTCTTGAGCATAGAGTCCATCTCTAGAGCTCCCATGTGTGTGTGTGTTTGTGTGTGTGTGTGTGTGTGTGAGAGAGAGAGAGAGAGAGAGAGAGAGAGAGAGAGAGAGAGAGAGAGAGGGAGAGAGTTTGCTTGTCCACACTTTGCACTTGAGAGTGTGTGAATGAGGGTTTCATGCAAAACTTGCTAATAAACTTAGAAAAGAAATACTTACCACTTGTCTAATGAGAAGTGAATATCCAAAAATGAAACTTTGCATATTCAAACACTTGTCCCCACTTTCCTTTTTTGAAATAACTAGCCTTAAGGGTGCACTCAAAGTACACTCAGACACACACACTTGTGTTTAGTAAGGGTGCACTCAGACACACACACACACACGCCAACTTACCAACAAACTCCATATAAACCAAGTGCGAGATACTTTGACATGTGGCCTAGCCAAACTTGGAAGAGAAGATCTAGGGCCATTTAATAAAAAGTAGCATGGTTGATCTAACCTTAGACTTAGCTTTTTTCTTTCACTTATAGAAAACCATAAAATTACCCTTTAATTAAACTAGTTGGGATGCAATACCTTTGCACAAACCTTTGAAGGCTTTATGAAACTGACCCAAGCTTCCACCTACCTCCTAATTTAGGATATGCTAGATTAAGATGTACTTGAGTAAAAATAACACTCATCCTTGGGCTTTAAAACTTCAACTTCTTTGCAAAACCTTAGCATAGTGCTTTGGAGGTCCACCAAGCTACCTCCAAAACCTGCTAAATTTACACCATTTGTTGCAACATAAAAATTTACCTTAAGGCTTATACTTGGAGTCTGGAGAGATATTTTGTTAACTTGAATTTAGCATAGCTACTTTCTATTCTTAGACTCTTATAATTGCTCTAGGTCATCTTCTTTGTCATGTACCTTTGATCAAGGCTTCTTAGGGTATATTTATCCTTCCTTGACCTATACCTATGACTAAGATAACTAGACAAAAAATTACTCTTACTCTTTTATGGTCTTCTCCCCTTTTGGTCCCAAGCCTTTGACCGAGCTAGTCCATAAGCACTTATATCAACTTCGCTTGTTCTGTTTTATTTCTCCGGACTTAAATGGCCAAATTAAGATGAAAAATAATTTATAAGGTTAGAAATAAAATTTCATGACGAATATATGTAGAGATTTGATGGATACAATGGAAGAGAGAGAGAGAGAGAGAGAGAGAGAGAGAGAGAGAGAGAGAGAGAGAGAGAGAGAGAGAGAGAAGTGTTACGGCACGCATGTGACCTTTCACACATTCAAAAATATCCTCAGAGCACATAATACAATTCTTTTGATAGGAGAATGATATATATATATATATATATATATATATATATATATATATATATATATATATATATATATATATATATATATATCACATATATATAGAGAGATAGATAGATAGATAGAGAGAAAGAGAGAGGTGTTATGGCATGCATGTGACCTTTCACAAATTCAAAAAGATCTTCAGAGCACGTATTACAATTCTTTTGAAAAGAGAATGATATATATATATATATATGTATATGTATACGTATATATATATATATATATATATATATATATATATATATATATATATATATATATATATATATATATATATATATATATAGAGAGAGAGAGAGAGAGAGAGAGAGAGAGAGAGAGAGAGAGAGAGAGAGAGAGATAGAGAGAGAGAAAGAGAGAGGGTACATAGAGAGAATGGTATTACGGTGCACGCATGATATTCCACTCATTCTAGAACCTTCATTACACACCATAACACCATTTGATGAAGAGGGGTACACACACATACACACACAATAAATGGTTAGTATGGGTTGATGTTTCAAGAGAATGGCAAGAACCAAGGTCATTGCAACAAAGTCAGGCAAAGGGCCTTTAAGTGCCAAAGTAGGGGGCAAGCCAGCCAGCAAGAAGAAAAGATATGGAAAGCTAATGAAGATTCTAAAGACCCCAAAAATGAGAAAGATACAAAGAAGCTTAAGGCTATTTAGGGATATATAAAAAATCTCAAAAATTCATTGAGCTATGTGTAACGAAGCTACCATTTTAGAGGCTAGTCAGATATGAGAGGTCCCCAACCCGCCGACACCAAGGTCGAGATGGGGTTCTTGACAGGTCTCTAGGTCTAATAGAAACTAAAGTCTTTAAGTAAGAAAAATAAGGGGAATGGAACTTTGACATTGGCAATGGCTTTGGACTATAGCCCTAGAAAAAGACCTAGTCCTGTCTCGCAAACAGAAACATGCTAAAAACTAAAAGTTCAAAAAAAATTTCGGCCCTATAACTTCTGCAAATGGGCTAAGGTATCCTCAACCAACACTTTTTTCCCTCTATGTGAGTGAGGGCATAGCCATTGGTGGACTACTCTTCCAAATGAAGAAGTCTTCTAACATTTAGTGTGCGGGAATGGATAGTTACTTGACTAATTAGGTCCACTACCACCCCGGACTTACACATGCTTTTTTGTTATTTATTTTCTACCACCTTCTTTCAACATTTAACACTAGGTTGGTAACCTAACAGGACATAAAAGTGTCCTTTTAGGGTTTTGAAAAAAACCTCCAAAACCATAGTAGATCCACTCATTTTGTAAAATCCTTTCATGAGGTTATAGTTCAAGGCCTACTACACATGTAAAAAATAAGAAACTTGTAAAATTTCTCATCTTTTGGTCACACCAAGCCTCCAAAGTTGATGGACCAGTACATTTTCATCAAAACAGTCATTTCTTACGTTTTGTTGCATAAAAATAAGATTAGGGATTTTTGTAGGACTTGAGATAAATTCCCTAGTTAACTTCAATGGGTTGGTGATCAGAACATATGATTGCTTCTCACTCACTATTTTTTGTTTTGCCAAAAGAAATAGGTACAAAAAAGTTGAATTTTTACCATTCTACAAACCTATCATTAAAGTTTCTATAGCCACGCTCAATACAAATAATATATGCATGTTTTCTTAGTTCCCTATTGTCCTTTAGGTTCATAAGGAGCCATGGAGCATGTCAAAAGAATATTACATCTCTTACCAAGGGGAATCTTGGGGACAAAGATGAAGTGCTAAATACAGCAAACATGAAAAAACTGGGCTCAACATTATGAGTTGTAGAATCCCATAGAAACTATTCAATATCTAGCCAAATTTGATCCTTATGACTAGATATGGTTACTACCTACAAAATGCATGTAGTTGTCACAAGAAACTAACAATATTGAAAAAGCTATACTTGATATACTAGAATGTTTCATTTTCTTTTATAATTGAAAAAATCAACCATCGTTGTCTACTATGCAAAATAGGGTATTAGGTGCTCCAAAACTCAAGTAATATTAGCTTTATGTTACAATATGCGACATAGAAAATCAAAACTGCATTTGGATATCATGAAAGCCACCAAAAAAATCATAGAAGAGCTAAAATTGGCTAAAAAACAGGATTTGACAATTTTTGTAATTTGGTCATAACTTACAATTTTACATTTATTTCTTCTTAGAAGCATCAGGACATGTTGAGGACTACTAAAGATAGTTCTCTAGCAGTTGCAAAAAGTTGAAAAAAGCCAAAAACAGGACCCGTTTTTTCACACAATTTAGGTTGTGAAATGTTGTGCAAGGACAAGGTTAAAGATGGAATTGATATTCCAAAAAGATGTCGAGTTTTTTTCAGCTCATGAGACAACTTTCTAGATAGATAGCACCTCAAAATCCATATTGAAACTCTTGACATAATTCAAGGAAAATGGTCACTTAACAGGACATAAAAGTGTCCCATTACCAACCTAGTGTTAAAATAATAGTTCATTTCATCTTTCCGGCACAGCTATTCATTAAAACAAGTATTGAAATCAGTATCAAAAAATAGTCTTTAGCAAACAAGCATCTTTAAACTTAAGACAAGGTACAATCACTTAGAATATTCCTTGAAAAACTTGACTGGTACTCAACTTGTCTCAAGCACACCTATATATGGGTAAAAAGGATACCCTTCCTTATTCAGAATCCAAGGTGGAAAACATCACCCAAAGTTCGGGGCACCCATACACCAAATCTAGTTTCCCATACAACCGGGCGGTTTTCCTAGGATAAAAATGGTGTCCTAAGATATATAAACAAACATACACATGTACTAGGTAAAAACTCTGTGTACATGGGAGTAACCGACTCATGTGTGGCTGAAAATCCATCATTATTCATCACCTGAAGTTAAAACATTTCAAGGAATCAGAGGTTTCTTGAGACAAGCTGTCTTTAAGATGATCAATCATTTCTTTCCTAGATAAATCATGCTAACCCAACCAATTCTTTCCTAGATTACAAACAATTGCATGTTGCTTTCTTGGAAGAAACCCTTTCAATTTTTGGCCAATTTTATCACTTCATAAGGTCTTATCCACTCTTTAACGGATGCAATGTTATCACTTAGAATGAATTTGAATTACTTATAACTTAAATTATAACAAAGATCCACTCGGGACTGGTTAGATCTGCTGAAGCTCTGGGGCTCAAACACTCTCGTTCGTAGGTCTACTGCTTGGTCTGGTCTCATGATAGTGTGAGTCCATGGCCCTCTTTGTAATATTATCATCATCTTTAGTTGGTTGGTTTACAAGGGTCCTCTTGGGAGCCATGACTTCTATCCTTATAAAAAGGACATCTAATCATTAGGTAATGTTATCAAAAGTTGATTTTACCATTCCATAACATACTTTCAAGACTTAGTTATTTTTTTTATATATGTAAGATATTTTTCTCCTAGCTTCCTTATAGGGTTTCTAAGCTCTACTAGTTATCTTATAATTTTTAGAGTATTTTTTCTAATTTTCTCCTTTTAATTAAGTCTAAAAACAAATTATTTTTTCCTTGATATTTATTATAGTAATTATCTCATGAATATGTATTTTCAACTTCTTAGCAGTGTGTTATACCTCTCATAATTATCTCAAAAACTTCTAAATAAATTTACTATTTAACCCTATTAATTTCTAGCCAAAAATAAGTTTTTGAGGATAAAATAATTACTAAAACTAGTTAGCTAAATGTGAGACAATTATCTTGAGCTATTTACATATAGATAATTCTCTAGTATATATCTCATTAATGTTAAAGTATGTTTGATAATTATCTTGATTAAGTTTTAGTAAGAAACAGAGTTATTAGGTCAAGATAATTATTGAAACTAAGTAACTAAATGTGAGAAAATTATCTCAAGTTATTTACATTTAAAGATTTCTTTGATAAATATTTCATTAACTTTTAAGTATATATGCTAATTATCTTGATTATGCTTTAGTAAAATATAGCATATTTAGGCTAAGATAATTACTAAAACTAACTAACTAATTATGATTTAATTTTCACAAGTTATTTACACTTAGATCTCTCTTTGATAAATTTCTTCCTAACTTTTTAACATGTTTGTTAACTATCTTGATTATTTTTAAGTCAAAAATAAGATTTATAGGGCATAATAATTACTAAAACTAATTAAATATTTATAAACTAAATATCACAAATTCTTAATACTTAGCTCTTTCTTTGATAATATCTTATTAACTTTTAAATTATTATCTTGATTAATTTTAAGCCAAAAAATATTTTTAGATTAAGATGATTAGTAAAATTAGTTAATTAATTATAATCTATTTTTTCACGAATCTCTAAAATCCTAATATATCTTTAATAATTATTTCATAAATTTATAAACTATATTTTTACTTTTTCTCTCAATTTTAAGCGAATAGAAAAATTCTACTTAAGTAAATATTAAAATTAACTAAAAATTTATGAAATAATTTTCATAGCTTATAATCATTGTGCATCAACTCTAAAATTCAATTTGTAATTAATTAACATTAATTACTATCTTTTTTCTTAATTAAGGTCAAAATTAATCAATTTCAACTATAACATATGTCAATAATGAATTAGATTATTGATGATAATTAAGGATTACGTAATGAACAATCTAATAACTTATAAGAGAGTAATTAAAAATAGAGAAAGATCTAATCTTCTCTAATTAATAAGATAATTCAAAAAATTAGACATAAATTGATGTCATTTATTGATTAATTGAGATTAGCACTAATTATCTTGCTTAACCACTAGAGTTTTTGCTCTCTTAATGATTTTTGTGAAGGGTCTCTATAAGAACAAGAGATTTTTGGCCAGGACTTTGAGTCTAAGAGAAATTGTGAAGCTTAAGGCCCTATGCATAGTTTTTCCTAGCCATAGGGCTGTGTTCCACAATTTCTTGCACTCCAAGTATACCCCGAGCTCTAGGTAGTGCTACATGCTACTAAATTAGTCCCTGACAGGCCAGTGATGGCCTTTCCCAGCACCTGTCCGCTTTAATTTTCAATTCTGCTAATTTTCAACCCTATTTTCTCCTTTATTGGTAAATATCTAAAAAACATCTACTAGGTTATGATAAAAGTCTTGTGCTTCAATGATTATTGAAACCTTTCAACTATTTTAGCAGATTAAAGGAAAAGTGAAAACATCAAGAGGGAATAGCGGGGTCTTTCCCCGAACTTAGTTTTGAATGTTCCTAGATTCCAAAAATACCAAAGTTTTCTATATTTGGACATGTTATCATTGATTTTTTAAGAATCAAGCCTCTTTGAATAGGATTTGTACATTTTACCGTAGTTATAAAATTGAAAATCCTACAATCACCCTAGCTTAAGAATTTGAGATGTCCTCATCTCAATCGAAGTTGGGAAAGTCTTTGAGAAGAGAGGTTTGAAGTGGCGTCTTTTGTAGGATAGTCTTTCCACTTTACTAGATGTTCCCTTATTACTCTATTTCGAAGGGTTCTTTGACTGTTTTCACAGATACAATCTGGTTGGACTTCAAACACGGCTTGCTATTGCATTAAAATCTGTTCATTGTCCAAGGCATGATTGGGAATGTAAGGTTTTAGAAGATTGATGTGGAATACATCATGAACTTTGTTCAGGCAGCTTTAATTTGTAAGCTTGGTCACTGAGTACCTGAATACCTCATAAGGACCACAATACATGGGACTAAGCTTTTTGAATTTCCCTTTTTGGATAGACTTGAAGAAATACTTTGTCACCCTGTTTAAAGAATCGGTCAGATCGCTTTTGGTATGCATAATGTCTTGAGCAGCCTGAATATCGATCAGATCGCTTTTGGTATGCATAATGCTTTTGATGGTCCTGAGAATCATGAATATCTTGTTGTATGGCCTTGTTTTGGGCTTTCATTTCCTCTAGCATTCTCTTTTGAGTCCTCTACCCTTATAGTAGGATCATAGAAATTCAAGGGTGATATACATTCATGCCCATAAAGAGCATTGAAAGGAGACATTCCAATGCCTCTATGGAAGGATGATAGGAAAACTCCACCAAGGGAAGGAATTGAATCCACTTGCATGGTTCTCTACAGCAATAAGCTTAGAGGATATCTTCTATCACTTGTCTACCCGCTTTGTCTGTCCATCAATATGAGGATGATATGCTGAACTAAAACATATTTGTGTTTCTAAAGCTTTGAATAGAGCCTTCCCAAACTTGGAAGTAAACTGCACATCCCTGCCACGAATAATTCTTTTTGGGAGCCTATGAAGTCTAAAGATCTCTTTAACAAAGAGATGGCTTGTATCTAACGATGTGTACGTGGTCTTTATTGGTATTAGGTGAGATACTTTGGTGAGAATATCCACAACTACCATCAGTGAGTCATAACCTCCCTGAACTGTGGGGAGACTAGTAACGAAACCCATGCTAATGAATTCCCACTTCATTTGAGGTATGTCTAAGGGTTGCAGTTTTCCTGGCATCATCACTCGTTCAACCTTGCTTCTTTGGCAAGAAAGACATTTTCTGATGTAACAAAGTACATCACATTTCATTATGGTCTAGAAGTAACTTTATTTTAGGGCATTAAGAGTTTTTGCATATCCAAGGTGTCCTGCTACTGGGGTGTCATGTCCTTCATGAAAAATTAACTGCTTTAGGGAGGACTCCTTAGGATTGTAAAGACGATGCTTGTAATAAAGAAGGCCATCCTCTATAGAATAGTCTTTAACTAGTGCTATTTCCTTTGCTGTTGCATCCTCCTAGTCGAGGATTTGTAAAGTCTAAAGATAAGCTTTATCCTCCTGAGAACATTCCCTCACCTTATCTAATATTGGATTGTCGGCCATGGAGATGGCCCTAAGGAAATTTTTTCTGTTGAGGGCATCAGCAACCACATTTCCCTTACTTGGTGTGTACTTTATTTGAAAGTCATATTCCTGCAAAAGCTCTATCAAACGTCTTTTCCTCATGTTGAACGTTGGTTGGGACAAGATCCATTTTAGCTTTGATGATCGGTGATTAGCTGAAATTGATGTCCCAAAAGATAATTTCTCCATAATTTGAGAGCACGAATAATAGCTAAAAGTTCTAGATCATGAGTTGAATAATTCAGCTCATGAATCCTTAATTTTTTGGAAGTAAAGGCGACTGGCCGGCCTTCTTGATTTAAGACTCCTCCTACTTGCATCCATCACTACCTCAAAATCTTGAGTCAAATCAGGTAGCTTGAGTACGGGAGTAGAAGTGAGGTATTGTTTTAGTTGTTGGAATCAATTTTCTTGCTCTTTCTCCCATGTAAGCTTGGATGATTTCTTAAATAATTGAGTCAAGGGTGTAGCAATGAGCACACAATCCTTGACAAATATTTTGTACCATCCTGTAATACCTAGCAAGCCTCAAATTTCACTAATAGTTTTGCGTTATGGCCATTCTATTATGTTCTTGACCTTTGTAGGATCTATTGGAATCCCTTTAGAAGATATGATAAATCCAAGATAGCTGACTTTGGGGGTGGAGAACACATTTTCTCATCTTGGCATATAGGTGATGTTGTTGAAAGAGTCTCAATACTTTGCATACATGTACCACATGCTCCTTTATATCTTTAGAATGGACCACTATATCATCAAAGAATAGTAGTACAAAATGATCAAGGTATTCTTGAAATATATCTTGCATGAGCTGATTAAATGTTTCTGGAGCATTGGTAAGGCCAAAGAGCATGCCTATGAACTCATAGTGTCCATATCGAGTGTTGAATGTGGTCTTGTAAATGTTTACTTCCTTGATCGGGATTTGATGGTATCTTAATTTGAGATCAATTTTTGTAAACATTTTAACCTCGTTTAATCTATCCAGTAGTTCATCGATGTGAGGGATAGGGTATTTGTTCTTCACACAAATACCTGTTTGAGACCTCGGTAATTCATACAGAGGCATAAGGATCCATCCTTCTTTCTCTAAAACAAAACAAGTGCTCCCCATGGAGAAATACTTGGTCAAATGAACACCTGCTCAATAAGCTGTCGAAGCCGCTCATTAAGTTCTATGGCTTTGGGTAGGGACATTTTGTACGTCCTTTTGGAAACAAGTTCACTACTCGGAAAGGTTTCTATCTCATGGTCTATATCCCTTGGGGGACGTAAATTCAAAAGATCCTCTACATATGGAAATTCCTTAAGCCACCCTAGAAGTTGGTTGGCCTCTGAATATTCAACCTTGTTTAGTTTAAACATATAGATTTTTTGCCCTTAAGTAAATCCTCTATAAGTCTACTGGACTTAACTAAATGAGCTCTTGGTTTCCCATTACGTCCTTGTACTAATACTTCCTCACCTAATTCATTTTTTAAGGATAAACTACCCTCTGCACAATGGATGTGATCTTGATTTTTGATTAGCCATTCCATTCTGAAGATACCGTCGTAAATTCCTCTAGGTAGGGTGCGAAAACTAGGTTGAGGTGGGAATTATTCCTAACTCAAATTCTACTTTCCTAGTTGAATATTGAGAAAGGACTTCTTTTTCTATTTTCTAGTTCTACTAGTAGTTTTTTGATAGGATACTGATTCAACTTGAGTTTTCTTAAACATTTTGGAGAAAGAAAAGAATGGGTACTACCACAATTTATAAGTAACTCAAACTTTCTACCTTGTCGGTTTGCAGTAGCTTGAATGATCGCATATTGTTGACAAGCTCTAGAATTGTCAATTGCGGCAAAAAATGTTGCTCTTTCTTCTTCCTCATTCGTTAGGGTAGGTTCTCATACTGCTGCATATGCTTGGACTCCTCTTACTCATCCTCTTCCCTTGCCAAGTCCGCCATTTCTACCTCCTCTTTGAATATTTCCTTTATTTTCTTGAGGTTGGCAATTAGGCATGGGTGTAGTTCTCGGATTTATTTCTTATGGACAATTGCTTTTATAGAGCCCCATCTAATTGCATCCATAACATCTAACATCATGGAAAGGTTGGTCCAAGGTTTTTTGTAGCTGCTACTATATGTAATTGATTTACTTGGTTGAAACTTCCCCTAGCTCTTCCCCTATAATTGTTAGTCATTATAACTCCTAGAATGGTTGATTCTTTCTGGTGCAAGAGGCTTGGCCTTGAGAAGGGCATCTTGAATGGTGGTAGGCCTCATGGCTTCCAAGCGTGTACCCACAGGTTTGTTGAGGCATTAAGAAGAGAATGGGGTCTAGAAGGGCCTCTTTATTCTCCATGAGATTATGGAGGTGATTAACATTTTGACAAATAGATGCATGCCATGTGTGCAAAAATGGTAGGTGTGTAAGAGTGGTCAAAGGATGCACTTTCCCTCCAAAAAAGGGGGTGGACAACTTTATGATTTTAAACCTTCCACAACTCCTACATACGATCTCTAATTTGAGAAGAGATTATAGATCTAGAATCTACACACCGCGCTCTTTCCATAGATATGCTACATGATATACTTTTGCCTACAGGAAAATTTGAATTCAAAAAACTAGCGATTTTGCTTGTTTGAATTCAAAAGTTGTCCTTTGATTGCTTTCTTAATATTAAAGGTTTGACTCCCTTAAATTGTCAATTAATGAGGCCCTCCTAGAGTCCATTCTCTTCCTATTGGCCTTGACAAAAACATGCAATAGGTTGCTCCATTGTCATTTGGGGAGCTTGGTGTAATACTCCTCCAGTGAGAGTCCTAATTGGCATAAGCCGAAGAACTCAGTCATTTTAATGGCTTGATGTGCAGGAGGAAGGTAGCACTCTTTGACCGCCTGCTTCATCTTTTCCCAAGATGGGATACTAGTGGATTGTCTTTGCAATGTTGTTTCCAGCAAAGTTTGGCATCTCCGCTGAGGCAAAACATACCTAACATTGCTTGATTTTCTTGAGCGGTTCCCCTGGCTAGGAAATAGTCATCCATAGAATCTAACCATGATTCGGTACCACGCTGTCCTTCTCCCTTGAAGGTAGGGAGCTGGAATTGCTTTAATAATAATTGTTTCTCTTGTGTAATTGTGTAAAGACTATTTACGTGAGTGTTGCAATGTTATTAAGTAATGGAGTTTAGTTTTATTAAATGCACCTCTACTTTGTTTATACTTTCAGCTTATTACATACTCAAACAAGACACTTTGCACTTAATTTGAATTGCAATGGTCAAACTGTAAACACACTATTTTTTAATCAGATTATGCATGTCATATAGTATCCCAAAAAAACCATAGTACGTAGAGAAACTGGTACAACCCATAAAGCTTCTAATATATACAAGGTAACTACAATCCTATACTAGAACCATGTGAATCATGGGTGGGTCGGACATGGGAATAAAAAATACAACATCTTTTGGCCCTCTAAAACTAGAGCCTACACCCATGGGCCTAATCCTACTTGAGTAGGCTATAGTAGATGCTTGATCAAATATCCATTGATTCTGAGATACTAGCATTCCATTTACTACAAAGGTTTCATCTGGATTCTCTGTCCCAAAGAAAAAGTAAACTTCAGTCACTCAAAGTTCTTCATACCATTTGAGTATCTTCATATTTGGTGCAAAACCATCTATTTCTCACGCATCCAATGAGAAAGACCCTACCTAGCTGATCCCGTAACTGGGTGGGAAAAACATTATGTCCAATAACTTCATCACACTTTTCCAAACGTGTAATGTCGAGATGTGCATGCTTCCATAAACATGATATTGAAAACCATAAATTTGTGGAAGGCCTGATGGAATTCTTCGTGCAAAGATGGTGACAATTTTCTCTTTTTCTTTCTCTCCCTGTTTTCAATTTTACACATCTTTAATTGAATTTGTCAAAACCACTTAAAAATTCAACCTAATTGCCTTAAACTTTTTCTAGGCTCAAGATATTATTTAGCTCATGCTCTGATACCAAGTGAGAGGTCCCCAACCCGCCGACACCAAGGTCGAGATGGGGCCCTTAACAGGTCTCTAGGTCTAGTAGAAACTAAAGTCTTAAATGAGTAAGAATAATTTGGGGAATAGAACTTTGCCATTGGCAATGGCTTATGACTATAGCCCTAGAAAAAGACCTAGAACTATCTTGCAAATGGAAATGGGACAAAAACTAAAAGCTCGAAATTTTTTTTGGTCCTATAACTTCTGCAAATGGGCTAAGATATCCTCATCCAAACTTTTTTTCCTCTACGTGAGTGAGGGCATAGTCATTGGTGGACTCCTCTCCCAAATGAAGAAGTCTTATAACGTTTAGTTCGTGGGAATCGATAGTTATCTGACTAATCAGGTCCATCGGTCCATGATCGACAACCTTAGTTGATCATGGACATCCCCACTTACCACTCCAGACTTACACGTGCTTTTTTGCTATTTAATTGCTACCACCTTCTTTCAACATTTAAAATATTAGTTCATTTCATCCTTTTGACACAGTGATTCATTAAAACAGGTATTGAAATCAGTATCAAAAACAGTCTTTAGCAAGCAAGCATCTTTAAACTTAAGACAAGGTACAGTCACTTAGAATATTCCTTGAAAAACCTGACCCATACTCAACTTGTCTCAAGCACATCTATACATGGGTGAAAACGACACCCTTCCTTATGCATAGTCCGGGGTGGAAAAGCGAGGGAAAAGCATCACCCAATATTCGAGACAACCATACGCCAAAACCAATTGCCCATACAACCGGGCAATTCCCCTAGGATAAAATCGATATCATAAGATATATAAATAAACATACACATGTACTGGGTAAAACCTCCTCCTACATGGGCGTAGCCGACTGAAAAGTGGCCTTATAGCCATCATTATTCATGAAAATACACCAACGAGTTGGAGCTGTCTTAAGGATGTTCAACCATTTCTTTTCTAGATCAATCAACCAATTCTTTCCTAGATTAAAAACAATTGCATGTTGGTTTCTTGGAAGATACCCTTTCAATTTTTGGCCAATTTTATCCTTTCCTAAGGTCTCATACACTCTTTAGCAGGATGCAGTGTTATCACTTAAAAATAGTTTGAATTACTTATAACTTAAATTATAACAAAAACCCACATGGGACTGATCCGATATTGAAGCTCTGGGGCCCGAACACTCTTGTCTCTATAGGCCTACTACTTGGTCTGACCTTGTGATCGTACGAGACCCTAACCCTCTTTGTAATACTATCATCTTCTTCAATTGGTTTGTTTTCTCGGGTCCTCTTGGGAGCCATGACTTTTATCCTTATAGAATGGACATCTAATCATTAGGTAAGTTATCAAAACTTAACTTTACCATTCTATAACGTACTTCCAAGACTTAGCCTAATTTCTAGATCTTGAAATAATTTAATGTTTTATAGAATATTTTTGTGGTTTAATATTTTTATTGTAACTCTTTATACCTTAGGTTAGGCCATAAGAATTTCATGATTAATTTTTAGAAACTAACCTGCTAGCTTTTCTTTAAATTGTAGTTGAAATTAGTAACTTTTGGACATTGTAATTTTCTAATTGTTTAATATATAAGATATTTTTATCCTAGCTTCCTTATAGGGTTTCTAGGATTTTCTAATTATCTTATCATTTTTTGAGTCTTTTTGCTAATTTCTCCTTTTGATAAGTCCAAAAATGGATAATTTTTGGCTTGATATTTACTATAATAATTTTCTAATTGATATATTTATCTCGGCTTCCTATCAATATATTATACCTCTAGTAATTATTTCAAAAACTTTTAAATGGATTTACTATTTATTCTCATTAGTTTTTAATCAAAAATAGAAATTTTAGACCAAGATAATTACTAATACTAATTAACCAAATGTGATCTAACTATTTTAAGTTATTTAAACTTAGATCTTTCTTTGATAAATATCTGATTAACTTTTAAACATGTTTGCTAATTATCTTGATTGAGTTTTAGAAAAAAACTAGGTTTTGGGCCAAGATGATCACTAAAGCTAATTAACTAAATGTGAGATAATTATCTTCTATTATTTACAGTTAGATCATTCTTTGATAAATATCTCATTATCTTTTAAGCATGTTCGTTAGTTATCCTCATTAATTTTTAATAAAAGACAAGGTTTTTAGGCCAAGATAATTACCAAAACTAACGAACTAGTTATGAGTTAAATATGAGAGGTTATTTCCACTTAGATATTTCTTTGATAAATATCTCATCAGCTTTTAAACATGTTTTCTACTTGTCTTGATTATTTTTCAACCAAAAAATGAATTCTAGGCCAGATAATTATATTAAAACTAATTAAATATTTATGAGCTAATTATCTTGAATTCTTAATATTTAAATTTTTCTCTGATAAATATCTCATTAACTTTGAAAGATGTTTTCTAATCATCTTGATTAATTTTTTTATTAAAAACATAATTTTTACTCCAAGATAATTAGTAAAATAAATATCTAGTTATGATCTATTTTTCACAAATTCCTAATATCATAATCTATCTTTGATAATTATTTCATGAATTAATAAACTATATTTTTATTTTCCTATCAATTTTATGCTTAAAAATAGACAAAATTTATCTAGTAATATGCTAAAATTAATTGAAAAATTATGAAATAACTCTTAGAGATTCTTATCACTGTGCACTAGCTCTAGAATAATTTCTAAGATTAATTACTATATTTCTTCTTAATTTAGGTTGAAATTAATCAATGTCTATCTTAATATATGTCAATAACTAATTAGATTACTAATCATAATTAAGGATTAAGTAGCCAATAATATAATAACATGTAAGAGTGTAATTAATAGTAGAAAAAGGTCTAATATTCTCTAAGTAATAAGATGATTATAAAAATTAGACATAAATTAACTCCATTTATTTATTAATTAAGATTAACACTAATTACCTTACTTAAACACTAGAGGTTTTTCTCTCTTAGTGATTTCCATGAAGGATCTCTCTAAGCAGGAGAGACTTTTGGTCAGGACTCCGAGTCTGAGAGAATTTGTGAAGATTAAGGCCCTATTTATAGTTTTCCTCGCCATAGGGCTATGTTTGGCAGTTTCTTGCACTCCAAGCATGCCCCTAACTCCAGATAGCGCTACATGCTGCTAAATCAGTCCTTGGCATGTCAACGACGGCCTTTAACAACACTTGTCCACTTTAATTTTCAACTTTGCTTCAAGCCTATTTTCTGCTTTATTGGTAAATATCTGGAAAATATCTATTACGTTATGCTTAAAGTCTTGTGCTTTAATAATTACGAAAACCTTTTAGTTATTTTAGAAAATTAAAGTAATTATGAAAACTTGTAGAGAGAATAGTGAGGTCATTTTTTATCCGAATTCCTAGCTATAGTATTTTCGTGCTTCAGATTCCAAAAATACCAATCTTTGCTATAATTGGGCAGGTTATCATTGATATTTCAGAATCAAGCCTCTTTGAATAGGCTTCGTGCATTTTATTGTAGTTACAGCAATTGAAAATCTTACAAGATCAATTTGTGAAGTGGCATGCAGAGGCACAATAAGGTGGAAGGCAATTGCTCTTCTGGAACTTCAAGAGATAGTAAAAGACTTTCTAGTCGAGTATTTCAATTGTATAAGCATTATGGCTATACATGCATACCGCTTGACCATTTTGGACAGGGATAGTGAAATATTGAAGAGAGTAAGGTGGAGGTATGATAAACTCCTGGTGCCCAATGAATTCATTGACAAAAAAATGAGGGATATTTTGCTCATACCTCTAGCACAACCACAATCAAAGGTATAAAATTTTGAGGTCACCCATGAAGTTAACACCAAAGTCAGAATCGAGCAAAAAACCATCCATGTAGAGGTGTTCAAGAAACTAAGAGAGAAAGAAAACGTCATAGTTGCTATAGAAGGAGATAAGAAAAGCTACAACATGGTTACATATGAGATAGATGATAGAAATAATGATATCTTATCCTTAATGAAAGAAGAACTGCTAGCAAACATACCACTAGCAAATGGGTCAAGGAAATTAGCTATCGATTCTATTAATATTAGTATATTGCATTATCCAGATGCACAAATAACAGATTCTATTGTGTATATATGCCTAAAGTAAGTCCCATTCTTTTTCTTTAACATACTTAGCTTCTGGCTTTAGAATGGAAAATAACTCGCATTAATTGTTTATAGTTTAAGAAAGAGCCAACTTCCTCAACAAAGCCATACCAAAATATATATTTTGGATCCCCAAATGTTTGTGCTTCTGCAAATGAAAAATACCCCTCAGGGCACATTGGAGAGATGGTTTGTTTCTCACTACCCTATGCTCCAAGTAACAACAATTGCTTTTCTATACGCGAGGAACAATCATTGGAGCCTCAGATGCATTGAGCTTGACAAGCCAATGGTATGGACTCTCAATTCAATTTGAGGAACCCATCCAAAATTAAGGCTATGAGTATTCAAATTTTGAAATTATATTTTTGTGGGTTTAGGTCTACATAGAGTGATTATTATACTTGACCAACACATTTGTCTGTTTGTTGATGTATAAAGAGATTATTGCATGCATAGGGCAAGTTATGTGGTAGTTATGAATTGTACACAACAAAAATAAAAGGTGTCACAATGCCAAATTAAGTAGATGCAAACTCATGTGGATGGAGATGTCTCCTCCATGTCAAGTACATATTGTAGAGCCTCTTTGTATTAAATCCATTCATGTCAAAGGTAGCCATTTTTTCAATGGATTACAATAACTTGGTGTTGTATAGAAATAAGAACTGATCTAATGTACTTTTAATTTTGCATGTGCATTGGAGAAATACACCTTATAGTATTTGCAACAATATCTCATGACACTTATCCAACATCTACTCTCTTTCTCAAATCCTATAATTTTGGATGCAGAAGACAACTTGTTAGATGACCATGTGGTAGAGATGACAAAGAAAGGTGAGGAACCTAAGCTAGTGATGTCTTTGAGTCCTCTTCATGAGGCCATATTCCTAAGAAGGTGTTAGATCCACCACTAACAAATGAGCCTATGTAACAACGTACATTGTAATTTCCTATTTTTCCTAGCAATTTGGACGTCTCTAGCTTTACAATTTTGTAATTTATTGATTCTTGAACCCAATATGTAAAGGATTATGTGAACATCAGCCAAATAAGGTAGGACTAAATGCTTCCATATTGTATCAGTGAAGTTGTAGGCTATAAAAGAGATAGAAAAATACCCATTATGTACCTAAAACCTTTGACCAAGGTATAAAAGCCAATATTTGTAAGGATTTTGTAAGTTTTTTGAATAATAAGAGTATGACGTTTTTGTAGAGCATTGCGTACTCTCCTGTTTCTTCCTCAAGCTCATATCTCTCTTGTGGAGTGTTCATTTGGCCAATATCAAATAATGACCATATGGGAAAAATGAATGAGAAAATCATAAACACTAAAAAGCACCAAAAATCATGAAAAGCTAAAAATAGCGTGAAAAACACTCAAAAAGCAGATTTTAACAAAATTGAACCATATCATCTCTGAGACTTGTAGATTAAGGATAGGGCCTTGAGTTTTAACAAAAAAAGCATCAAAAAGCACAAAAAGCAAGAAAAAGCTAAAAATAGCATTTTTTTCCAAAATTGAACCAAATGTCTGTCTGACCTACTGGATCATTAAAACGACCTTGCTTTTCATTTTGAAATCTTACAACACTATCAAATGAGTATTCTAAACCAAAAGTTTACGAAGTAAACATTGGAATCTATTTTTCTTATTTTTAAAAGAGACCCAAAATCAAGGAATCTACAACCTTAATCCAATTATTGGTAGTTGCCAATGTTGGCGAGGGCAGATTCAACATCATGGTGAAAGTCTAAGTGGTTGAAGGTGGATTTAAAGATGGTGTCTATATAGCAAAGACGTTCAAACATCAAGCTACTTATGCTACTGAACTTATGGCCTACCATGAGGGAATATGCTTGTAACACATGTAGTTATCATTTCACCTATAGGGATTTCCCATCACCCTTCATGCCCGCCAGTGGTATTTTGCTTTTGGAATGGAGACACCCTCAAAGGCTAGTTAGAGAGATTGAGCAAGGAGGGAAAGAACCTCTAGTACAGATGGTCCATTAAAGATGTCGAGGGAAGTATTGAGTACATTCAAGCCAACATATGGATCATCATCCATGGATTGTTGCACACTATCACCTTTTTGCATGCATGCAACCGCAAACATAATACATACTTCACTTTGGATGGCATGGCGTCTATGTGGCTTGAGAAATTGGAGGCAAGCTACCCTCTTTCCATGAAAGTAACATCATAATGACATCCACACAAGTAACATCATGCTTCACTTTGGATGGCATGACCTCTATGTGGGATTGTGCAATTTGGGGCAAGCTACCATTTTGCGTCTTTTGATTTTTGTCAATCTTTATGTGCATTTTCAAATGGTTTAAGTTGTTTATGTTGAGTATTAATTTTTTTGTCTAGTACATCTTTGTTACTTCAATTAATTACTTCAAATTAATGGTTCTCAATAGTGCACCCCCTGAGGGTATATGCTTGTGTCTTACAAAGAGAGAAGCAATGCTGCTACTCGTAGTGGCTTTCTTTCAATGTAAAGTTTCCCAATGTTTGGATCGAGGTTACTCCCTTGCTCTTACAATGGAGCTAAAACCCCTATTATGATCTTGGTAGTGTCTTAGGTACTTCGTGGGCAAGATTACATGTTGTATCATTGTTTTACTATTTTTGTTTGCTTGGTTTATGATTGTAGTGACTTCTTTTCAAATGTAATCTTGCCCGGTGTTTAGATCCATGATAACTCACTTGCTCTTCCAATGGGGCTAAATGGTAGTAACTTAGGTACTTACAACATGAAAGATTAAATGTAGTGACATTGTCTTATTATTTATGTTTGCTTGGTTTAGTGTCGTAGTGACTTGTTTTCAATGTAATCTTGGTTAGTATTTGGATCCACAGTTATTTACTCCCTTTCTCTTACAATGGGGCTAACAAACACTACGTCCAATTTGTTGGGGTAAGCCCAAACTTGGGTGCCTACTCACATGTTAACATGTTTACAAACCTTATAAACGGGCCAAGAAATCCTAAATAATCTCTCTGTCATTTTTTCTATCCATGGAAAACTTATAGACATGAGCATTCAAGAGTGAGTACGCTTTTTCATCACAAGACCTTAAAAGTGGTATCAGAGCAAAGGACATTTCGGGCCGGAGCACTGCAACAAAGAAGAGTTCGTGAAGGGGTGAGGAGTTTGTTGAGCTTGGGTCTGCAATCAACAGGTAGCAGCCTAATGTGTGGCAAAAAAGTACTGAAAACGGCAACAAGAAGGGTAGCCCAAGGCGATATCTCAACTGACCAAGAGTCAATAGTAGAGAGCTACCCAAAGGGTGGCAGCATAGTCCTCGGGGTTGCATTTCAGCCTACTTGATTGCCAAATTGAATGTGGCCATTGTGTCTAGACTTGTGACACACTAGCCACAGTCAATTTGGCAATCAAGGAATTTCTACAAGCATAGATGGTGTTCTTGGAGAATGAGGCGATTTGAACCTAGCAGAGAGCAGGACACAATAATCACCTTCAACCTCTTTGTCTTCTCCTTTATCTTATGCCTTCTCTTTCACGTTGCAATGCTCTATCAATTTGTATATGTGTGCGCTAATCAGTTTGAAGATTTAACAAGTCTTAGAGAACCATAAACATTTTTATTGAAAAAGAAAAAGCACTCAATTACAAAGTTTAGGGTATGTGTGCGCTATCATTTGTATGTGTGTGTGCTAATTGATTTAAAGATCTAACAACTCTTGATACTAGACATGCACTATTGACACCCATCTATCATAGGCACTAGATCATTGATCTCATTTTGATTGGAATTTTGTGATTCAACTTCCAAATCCGCTTCATCATCACTCACTCATTCTAAAGCAAGGATCTCATGGGTTAGTAGTGGGTGGAAGTGATCTATCATGTGTTGCCTTTGCTACAACTGATGATGGGACATGAATTGAATGCATGTTGCGAAAAACATACACAATATCTTTGGCATTCTATCGATCAAGATGATTTCTATGCTTGAAGTGAATAAAATTGAAGGTAGACCAATTGCATTTGCGATTCTCACTAGAGTTAGCAGCCAATAACACTCAAGTGCTTACATGTTGCTAGGGTTCCACTTTGTCGCCCCCGTATTCTTTCCACCACAGTGGACCTTAGTGCTTCTTCATTGCTTCAATTTCCATTGATCTACAAAGCTACCTTCTCTATTAACATAATCAACATGTTGGTTTCATACCTACTTGAAGTCTCCCACGACCTCTCTGCTAGAGCCCTGACCATGTTATTGAAATTTGTGGTATGAGATCCACATAATGCCTACGAATACCACATGCCTTCTTTAATTTACACCAAAAACCTGGTAATTGGACAAGAGACAACATCCTTGAGTAGCGGCTTTATAACTTGATACTTTAAGAGATATCCTTCCCATCTTTGATCAACAATAGTCTCTGCCAAATGCTACTTTAATAGCTTGTAGATCATCCAAAACATAGTACACATTGAAAAACGGGTCTCCCAAAAGATTTGAAGGGCTTTGTTGTGTGAATTGGCCCAAATAGGGTGTAGGTGAACATTTCTCTCTTATAAATTTTACCTCATGGTTGGTATCTAGCAAAATCTGCTTTACAAATGGCATTTTTTCAATGTCTTTCAAGAGAAGGTTCAATGTATGGATTTCACTTGGTACACATGTGAGCCCAAGGTACTTTTCTTGAATGTCCAAGATTGCACCCTTATTGTTGGAGGCATTTTCTGTCACCCTACATGGTGGATGGCATGCTCAATGTACACCTTTGTTAAAAAGTTGTCTTCTCTTTTACAGAGGTATCAATTGCCTCCAAAAACATTGAGCCCTTGAGGCACCTTTATGTTGATCAATGAATTTCTTTGGTAGTTGGTCCACCCATCAAACGCTATGGTACAACCAAACATTGGCACAAAATCAAGCACTATTTTCTTGAGCATCTCCTATGTGTCATCCTTAACTTGATCAACATATTTTGTATGAATTTTGTTATAGTCAAGTAAGAAAACCCTTTTTCTTACTATGGACATCAAGGCATCCCTATAAAGTGGATTTACAATGACATTGAATGAAATGCCACACTCCATGAAATCCTTTGCCCACTTTAGGTGCAATGTGTACAGGTCTTGCTTTTGGAAATATGTTTACATAATTTGCAACGTGGTGGGCCTACTCCCTATACTTGGGATCACTTGTGTTGATTCTGTGACACTTGACCCAGGGGCCTCCAAACACCCTTTTTCCATTGGCATACTTATGGTGTCACCTTCAACACTCTCACATACTCCATCAAAGCTTGGTTGAAGGGTCTAGCTGACTTTGACCCAAACTTGCATCTTTTAGGAAGACGTCTTTTCTCTCTGCACTACTTTACATAGGTTGCAAAGAGAACCCATAAATTGGCAGGCGATGTAGAGCAATCCAGCACATTTGTGCCAACACCAAACAAGTGCTCCTTGATGCAAGTTGCATTAACATTAAAGACATGGTCACAGTTGCATTGAAGCTTGGGTACAATTTCAACACAATGAAGCTCTTACAAATATCTCCACTCCTTTCCTCAAACCATATTATTCTAGCTTTACTACTACTTTGAGCATTGTTGCTATTTCCTACAATGTACACAGACCGTACAATTAGTTTTTTTCTCCATAAAAGTTCTCTATGTAACCAAGTGCATGTCATTCTCGTAAAAGCACAATACAATTTAGGGATACTAGGGCTTAGATTCTAAACAATATTTACCATCTTTGTAAGCAACCTATTTTTTCTTTCAACAACACCATTTTGTTGAGGTTTATAGGCATTGAGCATTGGTGTTTTATCCGACAAATAGCCAAAAATTCATGAGACATATACTCCCCTTCTCGATCTGAACTTAGGATGTCCATAGTACATTTAAAGACATTTTCAACCAAAATCTTTTTTTTTTTTTAAACACATGAACATTTTGGACTTAGATTTAAGCAGATGCATCTATGCAAACCTAGAATAATGTAAAATTCCCAATTTTTGGGTCTCTTAAAAATAAGAAATGTAGATTCCAATGTGTACTTCTTGAATTTTTGGTTCAAAATGCTCATTTGACAACATTGTGAGATTTTAAAGAGAAAAGAAATATTGTTTTCATTTTGGACTTAGATTTAAGCAGATGCATCTATGCAAACCTAGAATAATGTAAAATTCCCAATTTTTGGGTCTCTTAAAAATAAGAAATGTAGATTCCAATGTGTACTTCTTGAATTTTTGGTTCAAAATGCTCATTTGACAACATTGTGAGATTTTAAAGAGAAAAGAAATATTGTTTTCATGTTCCACTAGGTCGGATGGATGTTTGGTTCAGTTTTGAAACAAATGGTTTTATTGACTTTTTTAACGATTTTTGTGCCTTTTGGTGCTTTTTTTACGAAAAGCAAGGCTAGATCCTTAATCTACAAATCTCGGGGAAGCTATTGTTCAATTTTGTAAAAATCTACTTTTTGAACGCTTTTCATGATTTTTGGTGCTTTTTAGTGAAAAACGGGTCCACTTTCTTGTTTGGGTGGATAAGGGAAACCCGTGGTTCACTTATAGAAAATTTTATGTTTTTTTTCTTTTTACACTATTTTTAGCTTTTTGTACTTTTCGATGTTTTCAAAAAGCAATGTGCTTAATATATTATTTTAATCACCGTCCAGTATAATAACGATCATTCGATGAAAAAAGAAAATTACACAGAATTTTTATGAACGTATTATACGGAGTGGTGCAAGCTCTCCAACACCATCTTCATAAGATCTTCTCTCTCATTTGTGTGAAGAAGAAGAAGAAGAACTCTCTCTCTCTCTCTCTCTCTCTCTCTCTCTCTACTTGCTTACTATTCTCTCTTATGTTTTCATGTTGTATGCGGACTTCATCGTTTTTGTGGAAAAACCCTCTCTCTAGCTCTCATCACCGCTCTCTTGTGTCAAAGCAAGAAGCCATTTGACAACCAGTAATCAATTCTCAATCACGGTAAGAACCTCTAGACTCCATACCCACATCTCTTTCTCTTTCTACTTAGTTTCTGAGTAACTACTCTATTGATGGTTGCTTTTATTGATAAGTAGACATGTATGGGCTTGCCAGATGTATACGAGGATGCTTCATCCTTGTTTCATCATGCTTAGCATATTCATTTATGCACATGGTGCATTTATGATCAACGTAGGTGCATAAAAACACTTTTTTATGCAACATTTTATCTCGATTCACCAATGAGGTGGAACAAGTGATGAATTTGATGAGATATAGTTTATCTAGACATCATTGTAATAGATGAATAAGTCATAGTGATCACATCATGTAGACGGTAGGAACACTATTTTGATTGTATCTTCCAAACCGCTATGAATAAAGTCAAACCCTTTGAACCAAAGATTAAACACAACACTGCACCGTCAGTATTTTGGACCCCAGGTCCTTGGTGGAGAACCCCATGTTGGCGGGTACGCCACGAGCGGACGCTAGCATAGTGAGAACAAAACCAACAACTCTATGTCGGCCAAGGACAAAGCTTAACCCATAGGCACATGGAAACAAGAAGATGGATGTCAGGCATCTTCTCGACCTTCCATGACAATCTCTACTCGAGGAAATCAAATCTAATCGTTCTATGAACTAGTGAAAGAAGCTCAATCTACGATGCTCATGCTATCCGAAAGTAGACCAAACGCATTCCAAATGTCACAAAATTCATAGGACACACTCTCCTCATCAAGAGATCAATAATATATAGACTATGACTTGGTAACCCCCCTCAAACCACTTCGTGTGATAATCGCGTATAAAGACAGGGAGCAAAATATAGGTCACCATTCTCTGAAGGTACCTTGGTATACAGCCAAACCTTCCCTTTCTAGTGTGGCCTCATCTACCCAAGCCTTAGCGGGTTTTAGCTTCTCTTGGTAGTGTATAAGGCTCGCTGGTTGCAATAATGTCCTTCATAGACATTCTTTTCTTCTTTGATGGTGATTTGTTGGCCTCCATTGATCCTGCGGTCACTCCAAGTTCAAAAGTTAGAGATTTCTTACAAAATCTTGCATTTTCCCAGTTTTTAGCTATCCAAATGACTTCAAAATTGAAACGCGAGCTAATTAGGGCCTAAGGGTGCAATGCATGTGGACATAATTGCATTTTGGGCACAGGTTTATGATGTGAGACATCATACGTGTATACTATCTAGGTGCTCAGAACAGAGTGATATTCACCTATGCATAGCTCTTATCATGTACCTCATGAGTATATGCCTAAATTTCAATTAAGATGTTATTAGGACTCCGTGTAGGCTTTGAAATTGGATTCTCACTTAATTTTGAGTAAATGTGGCTCAATTGGGGTGAAACTGGGTAGATGCTCTCATAATCATGTTGTAAAGGCTTAGAGGGGTTCAAGTTAGTCTTCAGGTTCATTTTTAGGCTAGTGAGACATCATACGTGTATGATGTCTACTTTGTCAAAAATGACTCAAACTTGAAGTGTAAGTGAGCATTTGTATGGAATAGCCCTCTGTGATATTGGAATTTGACATGGATTTCTCCTCATGTGCTTGGAGCCCATAATCAATCATAGAGCTTTGGATTCCGATACTTGGGTTAAGATGGATATACATATACAAATCTTGATGAGACTTGGGCTTTGGGATAATATTATTGGGGTAAAGACATTAGAGCTGAGAAATCTCCCCAGAATTACCATTTGTCCTCTGGAGACATCATATGCGTATAATGTCTCTTTTGAGATTTTTGGCCCAGACTTCATCTGTAGCATCCCCATGTGACTGGAACTCCTTTGATCATCGCAGATTTTGATGTGGAGATGAGTTATGTATTTGTGGGATAGAATGTTCTTTTTCCCAAGATTTTTTATGTTGGGCTCCAAGTACTCATAACCTTGTCCAAATTGAATGCATGGCTTTTATATAATATAGTGAACATGCCTCTGATGAAAAATGTGGATTTTGTCATCTGTATAGGAGGTGAGACATTATATGCGTATAAAGTGTTCTGATGCAAAACAGCTTGAGATTCCACAAATAGGTTGGGTATGGCTTGTGCAAGATGTCCATGACCTTTGGTTTGAATTTGATCTTGTCAATTTGTGTCAAGGAGATTCAAGAGGTTTCTGCACACATAATTCTGCTCTTTTGAGTGAAGGTCAAAAGTCATCCAATTGTGATGAAAATGTGTTGGGTAGCTCATGATGATGTATATAAAGAGTTGGAGTTTTTAGAACCACAACATCCTATCAATTTAAGGTTTTTTTTGCTTAAACTTGTGGTAGAGGTAGCTCTTGATGTGTGCATGGATCTGATAGGTGCAAATTTGGAATTGGACTAGTGCTCATGAGCTCAAGGTCACAGAAACAATTTATGTCACTTTGATTTGGAAATTTAAGTGAGTGGTGATCAAAACATGCCCAAACTAGGTGTATAGGCTATTTATGATATGCTTTACAATTCTGTATGTTTAGAGTGCTGGCAAAATTTCTTTGTGATAGGTATAGACTTTATACGCGTATAATGTCTATCTTTAAAAACTATATTTTTGAACATAGGCATATGATGTATAGGCAATGTGCATGTTGTGTGTGAAAGATTTCACTTGATTTGAAGCACTTTTGAAAAACCCTAAGACAAATAATGGGATTAGGCGGAGACTATGCGATTTTTTGGTCTTGAGTACCCTAATTGGTTCTAGATGTTAAGAAATCTTATGTGCTCCATGTTTAGGGTATGCAAAATGCATTGGTGAAGTCAATTGAGTGCTTTTCGTGCAAAACCTGACTGTGAGACATCATACGTGTATGAAGTCTCCAGTGATAAAAAGTGATTTTGATGCCTTTGGGATGTTTTGTGCTTGTGCCTAGGCCCTACTAATAACTGGTTTTTAACTTAAAAAATCAGATGTTAAGCCTAGAAACTCCTTGTGTGGAATTTCAATCCTTAAAAGAAATTTCTTCATTTGAGGACGTGTTCCTGCAAAGATTCTTTTGAGCTTTATCCCCAAAGCATGTGGATGCAAAGGGGCACCTTTCCATGTCTTTGATATATCACTTTAACTTCGAGATACCCTTTTCGGTGATTGTCGCTCAAATAGCGTCTTTTGATGAGGAGATGTTTGGCGACTATTTTTCTTGATGTTTGACCTTACATGTTGGTTGTCAATGATGCTTCTGAAGTTTGGAGGCAAACGGACACTTTGCTTAGCCGTGAGGACCAAATGACGCTTTGCGTGTCCAAAATCTAACTTGATGTTTTGGTCCATTTTTTGATGATAGATTCGGGAGTAGGTTACCTTGGCTTATAGAGATGCTTGAGACATAACTTCTCATGAAGTTTTGAGTCGTTTCAACAATCCTTTCCCGATTCGCTTCTGTTGTGTCCGAAGAAGTTAAGGTTTTCCCGATTGTCCTAAACCTGCATTGGAGGTCATAGAGGTATTCTATTAGGTTAGGATTAACCCTCTGTCAAGTCTTGTAGCTACCAAGTCAGTGGTTGATGCGTTACGGCCCTGTTTCGGTTTCTTTCCCGCAATGCCACATTGCCATTTTTTGGAGTTTTTTGTGACAAAGAGAGCAAAGAACAAGAAGTACACATGGTAATGAGTCTAGCTCTCATGTCTGGTGTGGATCGTTGTGTCATGTATATCGTACAAAGTTGTAGAAGGTCTGCATGCTTTAGGTCTCTTAATCTCTCTCTCACTTGTGAATAGTGAAAATGAGCTAAAAAGTGGCCCAAATAAACTTATATCGGGGTTTCCCAAACCACTTTTTACCAAATTTTATATGTGCTCTTGTCTTGTTTTAAAATGTACTTAGGCTCAGAAATTCCTTCATTTGGACTCCCTTTGCTCTGTTTTTGGAAAATTTGTCATTTCGTCCAAAAACTGGCCAAATCGGTTTTTCGCAACTTCTCTCATATTTCCACCCCATCTTCACCATAAGCCGTCGTTCACTTATTGATCACTCCCATATTTTTCTTTTGTCCCCATGTCACTATTGCACCTGCTTTTTCTTTTCTTTTTTTGTTTTTTTCACATTAACTAAGGGCATATATACTCGGTTTTACCAAAATTCTCGCAATCAAACACAAAAAACCCGTAAAATCATGGAAAATAGTGCCCTTTTTTACACTTGTAGCGTGTCGATTCCGCATTGAGAATGCCTCCCCCCTCAATAAGATAGCAAGGCTTGGCATTCGGGGAGCCCCATATTTTGGCATCGTTGCCGGACGAGGTGATCTAAAGTAAAGAAAATCTCAATGCTCTGTAGTTTTTTCCAAAAACTTCCTTTAGGTTGCCTGGAGTACCAAAACAAACTTTTAGAAACCTCACGATTAAGACGTGTCTACTTTAGCTATGTAGAGGTGTCTTGGGAGTAGTCGTACTCGTCAAGGATCTTTAGGCTTAGATTAGGTCATTTTTTGGTGGTTGATAGCTTAGACTATGTCATAGTATGAGTATTTGTTAAGTATGGAGCCTGATTTACCCCTTGTAATTTTTTGTTTTAAAACCGCACATTTGTAAGGCCCCCCTTATGAGGAGAAGCCATCGTGCCTAAAGAAAAATCACTCACAAAAAGCCAAAATTTTCACGGTCAGTTTCGATCGTCGGAATATTCTTTTTCACCAGAATACTATGGCCAGATGGCAATCGGAAAGTGATCAAAAAACGACTGATCGTTTAGTCAATTGGTCGATGGCCGGTAGTCAATGATCGATGGCTGGTGATAGAAAGTCAATGGCCGGTGGCCAGTGGCCGAATTCAAAGATGGCCTTGTCTTCTCAAGGGCGGCCACACATGGGCGGATTGGAGGGTCCGATTTGGACTTGTCAATACAAGGGCAGCTACACACGACTGCCTCTTATGAGACAGGGTAGCCCTTTTGGCCTATAAAAGGAGACCTCTTCTACACACAAAAATGTATTGTGAAGCATTTTGGTGCGTTTTGAAGTTGATGTGAGGTGGTGAGAGTGAAGCAAGACAGGAGCTCAAAAAGTGTATAATCCCTTTGTAATCTACTTCTTCTTTTGAAGTACTAAAGCCATTGAGTGGCTGCTTTCTCGTGGACATAGCCCACATTGGGTGAACCACATATATCGTGTGTACTCTCTCTCTCTCTCTCTCTCTCTCTCTCTCTCTCTCTCTCTACTCTATAATATCTTGTGTGTGAAAATTATCTCTCTCCACTAAGTAATCTACTCAATTAACTACTTAGCTACGCCATATTTCCCAGCAACTAGTATCAAAGCAAGGTTTGCTCGTAGCTAAAGTATCTCAAGGAAAGGATTCCTTGAATTAAGTGGGAGTAATGGTGGAGGAAGGGAAGCTCAAGATCAAGAAGTTCAATGGCAAGAACTACCAACACTGGAAGATGCAAATTGAAGACTATCTATACCAGAAGGACCTTTATTTGCCACTAGGTGGTCTTGCAAAGAAGCCTGCAACGATGGCAGATGAAGCATGGATTGTACTTGATCAAAAGGCATTGGGAACAATCCGGTTAAGCTTGGCGTCAACGGTGGCCTTCAATATTTCAGAGATGAAGACCACAGAGGACTTGATGAAGTCACTAGACGGCCTCTACGAGAAACAATCAGCATCCAATAAGGTATTTCTCATAAGCGCTTGTTCAATCTAAAGATGGCAGAGAATGGTTCAGTTGCAAAACACCTAAATGACTTTAACACCAACATAAGTCAACTTCGAGGGGTGAAAATCAATTTCGATGACAAAGTGCGAGCTTTTCTTATACTATCGTCTCTACCGTATAGTTGGGACAGCCTTGTGATGGCTATAAGTAATCCTATCTCTGGAACAAATACTTTTAAGTTTGATGATGTTGTGGGTGTTCTTGTAAGCGAGGAAATGCAAAAGAGAAGCACATATGAATCATCAAGTGTTGCACTGTCAGTGGAAACAAGAGGAAGGCCTAAGGAGAGGTTCAAAAACCAAAAGGGTTGTGATCACTCAAGGTGGAGCAAGTCACGCACAAAGTCAATTCTTGAATGTTGGAACTACGGCAAGAAGGCCCACGTCAAGAAGGATTTTTGGTCCAAGAAGAAGAAGGAGTCGGAGTCTCAAGACAACAAACCAACATCGGAGGCCAATGTGGTAGGTAAACCCGGGGGATTGACCATGGAAAACTTACCATACCATGTAAGTGCAAGGGAGAGGGGTTTTTTAACAAGCTACATAAGCGTATAAGTTAGGGTAGGCCCCCAATAATTTATTTCCCAAGCTTAAAAATAAGGGAGGGGGTATCGTATTTAGGGAGGGGGGGGGGGGGGGGGGACGTGACCCAGGTTGATTACTTGTAACGGCTGGTCTCTAGTGTGCACTAGAACTCGACATTAAATTTTGCATGAAGCCTGTCATAGATAAGGTTTGATTTGGAGCAGATCAAGGGTTCATTTGCACTAGCTTTGGATGGGTCAAAATTGGGCGAGTAGCCAAAGTGCGGGCTGATCAAGCACATAGTTTGAAAGTCAAACTAAGACACATTGAGGGTACATTTAGTTATCAACAGAAGTGGTTCCTTAGTACGTTGCCAGTCACTATGCTACCCACTCTTTGACTGTTTTACTCAGTTAGATCATGTGAGACCTAAATTTTATATGTAAGATAGGGGTATGATAGTTTTCTTTGTTGATTGTCATATAAGATAGGGGTTTTATCAAAATTGTCCGCTCGCAGGTGGCATCTCATTTTGTATATAGAGTGAATCCCCCGGGCAGGTAAAGTAGAGCAAGATGCTCTCATTCTCTAATTAGACAATGTGTCTAGTTCCTGGATAGTAGATTCTGGGGCTTCATTCCATGCGACACCACACAAGCAACATTTCCAAGATTACACCAAAAGTAATTTTGTGTATGTATACTTGAGAGATGATGAAGCTTGTGAAATTGTGGACAAAGGTACAATTTGTGTCAAAACTGTTAACGGAAAATAATGGAAGCTTAAAGATATTAGGCATGTTCCTTCTCTTTGCAAAAAATTGATATCTAAAGGACACTTGTTCGATGAAGGTCACAACATTGCATTTGGAAACAAGCGGTGGAAGATCTCAAAGGGATCTTTGGTGGTTGCCAAGGGAAAAAAGGTGGATACACTTTACTTGTGTACTACTAGCATGCAATCTTCAACTTGTGCAATAGCTACAAAAGTCGACAGTGCGGTGTGGCACTATCGGCTTGGGCATATGAGTGCCAAAGGAATGCAAATCCTTCAAACAAAAAAGCTTCTACCAGGTTTGAAAGAAGTGGACTTGGAGTTCTATGAGGATTGTGTTTATGGAAAACAAAAGAGGATAAAATTTCAAAAATCAAAAAATGAAAGAAAAAATAAAAAACTTGAGATGGTTCATTCTGATGTTTGGGTCCTACAAGTACACTATCACTTGGTGGCTCATTGCACTATGTAACATTCATAGACGATGCGACTAGGAAAACATGGATTTATGTAATGAAGAATAAATGTGATGTGTTTTCCATATTTCAAAGGTGTAAAGTCTTTGTGGAGAATGAAGCGGGTACCAAGGTTAAATGCCTCAGATCTGACAATGGAGGCGAATATTCCAGCCAAGATTTTGAAATCATTTGTGCTAGCAATGGCACTTGGAGGCAAAAGACAACCCCAAGGACAGCTCAACAAAATGGGATTTTGGAAAGGATGAACAGGACAATCATGGAGCGAGCACGCAGCATGCATCTACGTGTAGGCTTACCGCTTGAGCTTTGGGCGGAAGCAGTAAGTACGTCTGTGTACTTAATCAACTGGTCACCCTCAACGACATTGGATGGGGGAGTTCCAGAGGAGGCATGGATAGGTAAACCGGTGAATAATTCATTTCTCAAAGTGTTTGGGTGTGAGGGTTTCATGCACATAGATAGAATCCTAAGATCAAAGCTAGATGCAAAGTCCAAAAAGTGTTTTTTTATTGGCTCTGGAAAAGGATACTTTGGGTATCGCCTATGGAATCCTGAAGATGGTAAAATATTTAGAAGTAGGGATGTAATTTTCAATGAACAAACTATGTACAAAGATTACTTGGAAAGAAAACAAACAAAAGAAATAGGGGATGAGTACATGGACCTTGACACGGTGAAGACTCAAGGAGTGCAAACGGTGACAACATACAACAACATCAACCAAATGAGGAGCCTCAACCTATTCCCCAAAGATCTACAAGAGCAAGTAGACTTCCAGAAAGGTTTATTCCTTCCTTCAACCATCTCTTGATCTCAGATTCTAGAGAGCGAGAATCATACGAGAAAGCTATGCAGCACGAATCTAAAGAAGAATGGATAAAGAGCATGCAAGTGGAGATGGACTCATTACATCGCAACCAGACATGGGATTTGGTTGAGTTGATTAAAGGTAAGTGGGCACTTTAGAACAAATGGGTGTATAAGTTGAAGGAAGAAGAAGGTGGGAAGAAAAGATACAAGTCTAGGCTTGTGGTAAAAGGGTTTTCTCAAAAGAAAGGTATTGACTTCAATGAAATATTTTCTCCTGTTGTAAAAATGAACTCAATTAGTCTTTTCTTAAGCCTTGTGACTACTCATGATTTAAATCTCAAGCAAATGGATGTAAAGACGGCATTCCCTCCCCCGGTGACTTAGAGGAGGAAATTTACATGCTTTAACCTTATGAAGTAAGGGGGAAGGAGAAAACGGTTTGCAGATTAAAGAATTGCTTGTATGGTTTAAAGCAAGCATCAAGATAATGGTACTTGAAGTTTGATCGATGGATGTTGGATCATAGATTGAGAAGATGCAAATCAGATCATTGCGTCTACACAAAGAATCTGGGAGATGGGAAGTTCATCATCCTAATGTTGTATGTTGATGACATGTTGATTGCAAGTGCTAACATGCAGGACATCAAAGACCTAAAAGAGGAGCTTTCTAAATATTTTTCAACGAAAGATTTAGGTGCAACAAAGAGGATGAAGATATCAAGGGAAAGGACAAAGAAGACAATAAAGCTATCTCAAGAGGATTACATCAAGAAGGTACTAGAAAGGTTTGCAATGCAAAAATGGTTTCTACACCTTTGGCTGGTCACTTTAAACTAACCAATGATATGTGTCCAAAGACACAAGAGGAGATAGTCTATATGTATAAAGTTCCATATGCTGCAGCGGTAGGTTCTCTTCTGTATGCTATGGTCTAGACAAGGCCAGGCATTGCACATGCAGTGGGAGTTGTAAGTATGTTCATGGACAACCCAGGTAAAGAGCACTAGCAAGTTGTGAAGTGGATACGAAAGGAACAACAACTAATGCTTTGTATTTTGAAGAAACTGATATTTTTCTTCAAGGGTATGCTGATGTAGATATGGCAGGTGACAAAGATACTCGAAGGAGCACTACTGGCTATGTCTTCATGGTTGGAGGCACAACAGTAAGCTGGGCTTCAAAGTTGCAGAAAGTGGTCTCACTTTCTACCATGGAAGCAGAGTATGTAGCAATGACAAAGGCAAGCAAAGAAATTCTCTGGCTTCACAGATTTGTAGAAGAGCTTGGATTCAAACACGATAATTGTTTCTTGTATAGTGATAGCCAAAGCGCTATCCATCTTGCAAAGAACTCAGCATTTCATTCAAGGACAAAGCACATTGAGGTGAGATATCACTTCATACGCACTCTTTTGGAAGAGGGATAGATAAAGCTAGGAAAGGTACATACAAGTGAAAATCCTGCAGACATGTTTACAAAGGTGGTCAACAAGGAGAAGTTGAGCTTTTTCTCATCTTCAATTGGTATTCAAGAATAAGAAGACAGGATGGAAAGCAGTCACAGGTTTGGTTTGGAGATCAGTTTCCAAGTGGGAGATTATTAAGTATGGAGCCTGATTTACCCCTTGTAATTTTTTGTGTTAAAACCACATATTTGTATAAGGCCCCCTTTATGAGGAGAATCCATTGTGCGTGAAGAAAAATCACTCTCTGAACACCAAAATTTTCATGGCCAGTCTCAATCGCCGGAATATTCCTTTTTGTCAGAATATTATGGCCGGACAATGGTCGAAAAGTGATCAAAAAACGGCCGATCGTTTGGCCGGTTGGCCGAGGCTGATAGTCAATGGCCGATGGTCGAAAGTCAATGGCTAGTGGTCAAAACAGTCAATGGCCGATGGCCAAATTCAATGGCCGGTGGCCGATTTCAAAGATGGCCTTGTCTTCTCAAGGGTGGCCACACATGGGCTGATTGGAGGGTCCGATTTGGACTTGTCAACACAAGGGCGTCTACACACGGATGCCTCTTATGAGAGAGGGCAGCCCTTTTGGCCTATAAAAGGAGGCCTCTTCTACACACAAAAATGTATTGTGATGCATTGTGGTGCATTGTGAAGTTGATGTGAGGTGATGAGAGTGAAGCAAGGTGGGAGCTCCAAAAGGGTATAATCCCTTTGTAATCTACTTCTTGTTTTGAAGTACTAAAGCCATTGAGTGGCTGCTTTCTTGTGGATGTAGCCCACATTGGGTGAACCAGGTATATTGTGTTTACTCTCTCTCTCTCTCTCTCTCTCTCTCTCCTCTATAATCTCTTGTGTGTGAAAATTATCTCTCTCCATTAAGTGACACTTTCCACTATTCTTTGGCTCAAAGTTGGGTTGCAATTCTATTGAGTTTTATAGATTTGAAGGTTAGAGTTTGACCTTGTGGTTATTTTGGTGGGATTGAAGACACAAGTGATTCTAACTCCTTACTATTTGCTACTTGAAATTGAGTTTTCCATATTTGAAGGTTGCATATTGATTTTGTGGCTGTTTTGAAAGGATTGAAGCAAAATTGCACCAAGAGTCCTTGTATATTCTTACTAATCAATGGACTAACTTGTATATCCTTGATTGTATATGAGTGATTGAGATCTACCTTGAAAAACTGCCAGATTGGATTTATGACTATGATATGACTAACAAAATAGGTTGGTATTGGTACTAAAGGCCAGGTATTCATTTTCATTGAGTAGTTCAAATCTATATGTGCCTAAGGTCACACCTTATAGTCGCAAATCAAGGTTATAATAGAAAAATTGAGAGTAGAAAAAAGTCATAGCTGACCTCTTGTACATCTCTTTAGGGATTGTTATAACAATAACTTTGTTATGATGACTCCAAAGGAGGTTGAATAGATGAAATACCAGGGATACTTGATGCGAGAAATCATCATCAGTATGAGATCCGAAACAGAACATAATTTGGGACAAAATGAAAGAGCCTCTTGCAACATAGCCAATCAATGAGGAAGCACAGCTCGAGGTAGCAACCTCAATAAGATGAAAATTGGGAAAGAGATGCAGAAGACACCATTAACCGGAGAAGAACGGGTGATGCCAGGACAAGAAGAGGTCCACATGAGTCACACCTACCAAGAAACTAGTTTGAAGGTTTAGTGGGAGAAACACCAGCCAAGAGAGCATATGCAAAGCATAGCAAAAGGGTCAAACCAGCTGCCTTTCAAAAATGGGTCAAAAATATGGGATCTATACGAGCATTTAGCAAGCTTCAAGCAAGTCTTGACAACTGAGTGTATAATGAACTTCCATACTCGGTTTGAGGGGTTTGGAATGACTTTGGAAGGTAAAGCCTTGACTTGGTTCTAGAAGATACCCCCTGCATCTATTACTGATCTAAAGACATTGGCCATGAGATTTATCGTTGTTTGTTAAAAATGGGAATCAAACACAATACTTTAGCACAATTCTACATATTCAAATAGAAACAAGGAGAAATTCTGAGAGATTGCATGAGCCAAATGAAGCAATACATAGATAGATGGTTGGAGTTGGAAGTTTTGATCAAGGAAAGACTTGTTTCATTATTCCTAGAAGGTCTTCTATATAGCAAGAAACATAAAACTTGGGAAGCATGTAGCCTAGATGCAATAGATTTGGGAGATAATTACAAAATCTTTATTGAAGAGAGCGTTGTTAAGGAAACTCAAAGTGAGAGTACCTCATCTTCTGTACTAGCACAGATAGGGCCAACTATGGTAGCACTTGTTAAACGCATGAACAATATGATGACTAACATGCAAAGGATGCCAATGTGAGGACAATCGATGTATAGGTATCCATCTAACCTGAATACGATACAAAAATCACCACTTGTGAGATCCCCAACCCGCCAATACCAAGATCGGGATGGGATCCTTGACAGGCCTCTAGGTCTGATAAAAATCAGAGTCTCTAAACAAGAAAAATCCAAGGAATAGACCTTTACCATTGACAATGGCTTGGGTCTATAGCCTTAAAAGAAGACGTAGTCCTATCTCGCAGAGGAAACGGGACAACGTATTTAAAGTCCAAAAAACTATTTCGTCCCTATAACTTCCACAATTTTGGCTAAGGTATCCTCAACCAACGCTTTTTTTCCCCTAACATATGTGAGGACACAATCGCTCGTAGATTCCCTCTTCCAAGTGAAGAAGTTTTCTAAACGTTTTAGTGCGCATTGATGGATAGTTACCTGACTAATCAGGTCCACCCGTCCATGATTGACAACCTTAGTCAATCCCCATTTACCACCCCGCACTCACACATGATTCTTTTGTTATTTAATTTCTCCCATGTTCTTATCAAAATTAAAATAATGATTTCTTTCTATCCTTCATAACCAGATTCTACTAAAAACAACGCTTTAAAACAGTATTGAAAACATTTTTTTTGCAAACAGACATCTTTAAACTTAAGACAGGGTACTGTCAATCAAAACATTATCCATAATAACCATGACTAGTACTCTTCTTGTCTCAAGACCACCTAAGGGTGAAAAAACGGCACCCATTCCTTATATATAAAAACCGGGGTGGAAAAACCCCCACCCAAGGTTCCGGGTGCCCATACAACCGGGAGGCTCCCCTAGGATAAAAAACGGTATCCTAACTTATGTAGAAACATCAAGACATGACACAGAGTAGAAACTCATCGTTCATGGGGGTAATCGACTTATCCGTGGTTAGAAAGCCAATCATTTTCATCAATTTATACCAAGGAGTCGGAGGTGTCTTGAGACAAGCTGTCTTAAGGATGATCAATCATATCTTTCCTAATTCAACCAGTTTTAACCCAAACAATTCTTTCCTACTTTATAAACAAATGCACGTTGGTTTCTTGGAAGTTACCTTTTGACCAATTATTCCTTTTATGATTCTTATTCACTCCTTACGTATGCAATGTTAACTTATAAAAGAACATAAACTATTTATAGACTTAATTGAATAATGGGAAACCCACTTGAGACTGATCGGCCATCTGCTGTTGTGATGGCGCCTGAAGACTCTCCTCTGTAGGCTTACTACTAGGCCTAGCTTGATCGTCGTGCGACGCTCTAGTTCGCTTTGGAGCTATGTTCTCATCATCAGATGTAGGATTTGCTCGGGTCCTTTTAGGTGCCATAACTTATTATCCTTATAAAAAGGACGTCTAATCATTAGGTAAATTATTTGAAATTTAGACTTAACCTTTGTATTCAACCGTAACCCATTCAAGGTTAAATTTATAGTCTTAATGAGTGAATTCTTGACCTAGTAATTTCTTATTTTTCTATATAGGTATGATAACTTTTTCCACAGCTTTCCTAAGGGTTTTTTAAGCTATCCTAGTTTTCTTATAATTTTGTATATCCTTTTTCCTAATTTTTCCATCGAATTTTAAGCTTGGAATCTACTTATTTTAAGCTTAATATTTATTCTATTTATTTTCTCTTAAAGATTTCATTTCCTCAACTTTATATCATAGGTTTACACTTACTATAATTTTCCTAAAAACTTTTGACCGCAAGATCTATTTATTTTAATTAATCTTTTGCTAAAAATAGGACTTTTGGTCAATTATAATTTTCTAAACTCACTAATTAACTATGGTATATTTATCACAAGTAGATGAGGATATTTTTGATCTCTGATAATTATCTTGTTATTTTCCAACTTAATTATATAATTTTCATCTTTATTTCTCAGCTAAATTTAGGATAATTTGACTTAAATAAATATTTACACTACTTTTCTAACCTTGAAATAATTATCAGAGTCTATTTATTATGTAATGTAACTTTGATAATAGAATGTAATCATATAACATGATTTACTAATTTTCCCCTTTAAATCTCAACCAGAATTGGTATATTTTGACTTAAATAAATATCTATACTAAGTTTTCAATCTTGAAATAATTATCATGGCCTTTTCATCATGTAATATAGCTCTGATAAATAGCATGTAATCATATAGCATGATTTTCTAATTTTCCTCTTTAGTTTTTAGCTAGAATTAGTATAATTTGACTTAGATAAATTCTATACTACTTTTCTAACCTTGACATAATTATCACGGCCTTTCTATCCTATACTCAATCTCTAATAAATAGCATGTAATCATAACACATGAATTACTAATTTCCCCCTTTAATTTACCCTCAATAATAGTGGTTTTTTACTAGTATATTTATCTAAAATAAATTATCTATGGTTAAGATAATTATCACAGGTTACGTAAGATATAGTTTATCTCTAATAATTATCTCAAATATTTTTGGATTCATTTACTAATTTTCCCCTTTTATTTTCTCCTAAAAATAGTGTAATTTTGCTGAGATAATTAGGTAAACTAATTATCCAAGGTTAACATAATTATCACAATTTTCTTAACATGTAACTAACCTCTAATAAATAACTCAAAGAATTTTGAATCAATTTGCTAATTTTCTCCTTTTAATTTGTCATAAAAATAGTGTAATTTTACTAAGATAATTAGCTAAATTAATTATCTGAGGTTAACATAACTATCATAGATTCCCTAACATGTGATTAACCTCTGATAAATAACTCAAAGCATTTTGAATCAATTTGTTAATTTCTCGCTTTTAATTTGTCCTAAAAATAGTGTAATCTTGCTAAAATAATTAGTTAAATCAATTAACTAAGTTAACATAATTATCACAGGTTTCTTAACATATGATTAACCTATGATAAATAAATCAAAGCATTTTGAATCAATTTGATTATTTTTCCCTTTATTTTTCTCTAAAAATAGTATAATTCTGGTTAATTAATTATGAAAATTAATCACAAAATTATCTTAACTTAATGAAAGTCTAATGCAGCTCTGATAATTATCTCAACTTAATATAAACTTAATTAATATATTTCCCATTAATTTATGATTAATATGGATAATTTCAACTCTAATATGATATAATAATTAATTAGCTTAATATCCCTAAGCTTATCATAATAATCATCAGAGAATATTTAATTAAGAAAGGATTTTTGAGTATACATAAGATTAATTTTTAATTTATTAAGAAAATAGGTTAACCTAGCTTTACTAATTAAGAAAGATTAGGCTAATTACCGTTTCATTAACCAACTAGAGCTTAATCTCTAGTGATTTCTGCGTAGCGGTTTCTCTAGATGAGAGAGAATGTGCCAAGGCTCCGAGTCTGTCTGAAATTGTAAAGCAAGGATCATATTTATAGGTTTCTGGGCACTCAGAGGCTAGAAAATGGTAATAACTTGCATCCCAAGCAGCCCTACAGGTCAAAAAACACCCCCTGCTGCTAAATCTAGTCTGGGAGAGTTCATCATTACCCTACACAGTCCCGCAGATACACGGAATTGATTTTTACTAATTTCTCTGATTTTTAATGATGAAAATTGGAAATATCATTAATTTCTAGAACCTTAGGATAAGAAAGTATTTATTGATAATAATTACTGAAACCATCCAATTTTACTTAACTAATTAAATTCCTAGTGTAATCTTTCAGAGCCCGTAACTTTTCCAGATTTTATCGGAATTTTGTTCTGAAAATTTTGAGCCCGGGGTTTGTTGTGCTTAAGATTCCAAAAATACCAATATTTGCCACGGTCGGACAGTTCTACATTGCTTTTTCAATAGTCATATCAGTTTGATTAAGATTTATATAATCTTTAAGGTTTCAAAAACTGGAAACCTTACAGTCACCCCAACTTAAGAATTTAAGATACCCTAATCTCAACCGAAATTGGAAAAATCTTTGAGAAGAGAAATTTATCCTCCCAAGTGCATCTTCGAAGGGATAACCTTTCCACTTTACCAAATGTTATTGATTACTCTAAGAGTTCTTTCTAGTTTCTGGTTGGAGTTACTTGCTAGTCAATTTTTCCTCAAGAAACTTTTAGTGTTGATCCCATCTTAAGAACCTTTACAAACCATTTGTATCATCTCAAAAACCAAGTTAAATCAATTCCATAAAAGATCCATATATCCACCTTGTCAACATGAACGCGCTCGGTCTAACTGACCATTCAGAGCAATCAGTGTTCGACAAGTATCATGTATTTCAGCTTTGCCAATCTGAACGCGCTTGGCGTGTTCTTGCCATTCTGAGCAATCTGCGTTCGGCACAAGCTTCCACTATTGCACCAGAGGTACCCCCTGTGTGCTCTAACCTGGTTGACCAACAATATGTAAAGGGTTTTAAGAAGTATCATACCAAGAGTTCTTTTCGGCTTCCTATTAGTCTCGTACCTTAATACTTTCATATCTAGGTCATTTTCCAAGGAAGGCTATCGTGTGCACAAAGAATGTGAGTTGGTTTCTTAATAACTATCTCATTCTCAAAATTCAAATTCTTTTCATACCATCGGGAACCTCTGTCTCATTTGCTAGATCAACCCTTGATTTCTTGATTGAATACTAACTTAACTTTAGATTCCTTACGTAATTTGGGAAAGAAAATAATGTATACCCTTATGTAAGTAACTCAAAGTTTTACATTATCTACTTATAGTGGTTTACAAAACTGCCTATTTTTGTTAAGCTCTAGGATTACTAACTGTAGCCAAGCAAGTGGCTCTTTCATCTTCCTCGTTCATTAAGGTTGATTCTCCCAAGATGGACTACTCGTGGGATTATTTCTACAGTGTTGCTTCCACCAAAGTTTGGCATCTCCGCCATGAGACGGAACATACCTAACATTGTTTGGTTTTCCTAAGCGTTCCTGCAGTTTTAAAAATAGTCGTCCATAGCATCTAACCATGCTTCGACATCTCGCCCTAAATTGGGTCCCTCTCCTTTGAAAGTAAGGAGTTGAACTTGCTTTAGTAGTAATTTTTTCTCTTGAGCAACAGTGTAAAGGCTATTTACACGAGTATTTCTTGAGATTGAATTAGTGGAATTTAGTACCACATGAAGTCTCTCTTACTTATGCTTTTAACCTATCTCATACTCAAAACTTTTGCACACAGGATGAAGACAATCACCAAGCCATAAACAAAACTGATTATAGCATACCCGTGAGAACCATAATATGTACAAGAGTTAATACTATCCATGAAGGTCCTACTATGTACAAGGGTGATGACAATTTTATACTAGAATCTTGCAGACTTTGGGTGGATCAGATATAGGATCAAAATATACAGCATCTTTCGGTCATTTAAAACTAGGGCCTACACCTATGGGCCTAATTCTACCTGGGTAGATTACTTTAGACACCTGATCAAACACCCACTGATTTTGTGATACTTGGACATCACCTATTAGAAGGGTTTCCTCTGGATTCTCCGTTCCAATGAAAAAGTATACTTCAATCACTTGAAGATCTTCGGCCCAGTTGAGTCTCTTCATATTTAGTTCTAAACCTTCTAACTCTCCCGCATTAATGAAGAAAATTCCACCAGCTCCTGACTAGCTGATCCTCCAAGTGGAAGGAGAAGATCTCTTATCTAGCCGCTTCATCATGATTTTTCGATTGGATAGTGTCGGGATAGGCAATCTCTCATAAACCTTACATTGAAATCCATGGATTTGAAATAGGCCTGATGGAAATCTTCCTGCAAAGATGGGGGATAATTTTCTTTCTTTCTTTCTCTCCCTCTTTTTAATCAAATATCTCTTTACCGGAATTCATCAAGATCACTTATTTCAACCTAACACCTTAACTTTTCCCTAGGTCCAAGAATTTAATTAACACATGCTCTGATACCACTTCTGAGATCCCCAACCCGCCAATACCAAGATCGGGATGGGATCCTTGACAAGTCTCTAGGTCTGATAAGAATTAGAGTCTCTGTGACAAGAAAAATCCAAGGAATAGACCTTTACCATTGACAATGGCTTGGGTCTATAGCCTTAGAAGAAGACCTAGTCCTGTCTCGCAGCGGAAACGGGACAACGTATTTAAAGTCCAAAAAACTATTTCGGCCCTATAACTTCCACAATTTTGGCTAAGGTATCCTCAACCAACGCCTTTTTCCCCCCAACATATGTGAGGACACAGTCGCTGGTAGATTCCTCTTCCAAGTGAAGAAGTTTTCTAAACATTTTAGTGCGCAGGGATGGATAGTTACCTGACTAATCAGTTCCACCCGTCCATGATTGACAACCTTAGTCAATCCCCACTTACCACCCCGCACTCACACATGATTCTTTTGTTATTTAATTTCTACCACGTTCTTATCAAAATTAAAATAATGATTTCTTTATATCCTTCATAACCAGATTCTATTAAAAATAGCCCTTGAAAACAGTATTGAAAACATCCTTTTTGTAAACAGACATCTTTAAACTTACGATAGGGTACTATCAATCAAAACATTATCCATAATAACCATGAACAGTACTCTTCTTGTCTCAAGACCACCTAAGGGTGAAAAACCGGCACCCATTCCTTATATCCTAACTTATATAGAAACATCAAGACATGACATGGAGTAGAAACTCATCGTTCATGGGGGTAACCGACTTATCCGTGGCTAGAAAGCCAATCATTATTATCAATTTATACCAAGGAGTCGGAGGTGTCTTGAGACAAGGATTCTTAAGGATGATCAATCATATTTTTCCTAATTCAACCAGTTTTAACCCAAACAATTCTTTCCTACTTTATAAACAAATGCACGTTGATTTCTTGGAAGTTACCTTTTGACCAATTATTCCTTTTCTGATTCTTACTCACTCCTTATGTATGCAATGTTAACTTATAAAAGAACATAAACTATTTAAAAACTTAATTGAATAATGAAAAACCCACTTGAGACTGATCGGCCATCTGCTATTGTGCTGGCGCCTGAAGACTCTCCTCTGTAGACTTACTACTAGGCCCGGCCTCGTCGTCGTGCGACGCTCTAGTTCGCTTTCGAGCTATGTCCTCATCATCAGATGTAGGATTTTCTCAGGTTCTTTTAGGTGCCATAACTTATTATCCTTATAAAAAGTACGTCTAATCATTAGGTAAATTATTTAAAATCTAGACTTTACGTTTGTATTCAATCGTAACCCATTCAAGGTTAAATTTATAGTCTTAATGGGTAAATTCTTGACCTAGTAATTTCTTATTTTTCTATATAGGTATGATAACTTTTTCCGCAGCTTCCCTAAGGGTTTTTTAAGCTATCCTAATTTTCTTATAATTTTGTATATCCTTTTTCCTAATTTTTCCATCGAATTTTAAGCTTGGAATCTACTTATTTTAAGCTTAATATTTATTCTATTTATTTTTTCTTAAAGATTTCATTTCCTCAACTTTATATCATAGGTTTACACTTACTATGATTTTCCTAAAAACTTTTGACCGCAAGGTCTATTTATTTTAATTAATCTTTTGCTAAAAATAGGACTTTTAATCAATTATAATTTTCTAAACTTGCTAATTGACTACAATATATTTATCACAATTAGATAACAATATTCTTGACCTCTGGTAATTATCTTGTTATTTTTCAACTTAATTATATAATTTCCATCTTTATTTTTCAGCTAAATTTAGGATAATTTGACCTAAGTAAATATTTATACTACTTTTCTAACCTTGAAATAATTATCACGGTCTATTTATTATGTGATCTAACTCTGATAAATAGAATGTAATCATATAACATGATTTACTAATTTTTTCCTTTAAATCTCAACGAGAATTGGTATATTTTGATTTAGATAAATATCTATACTAAGTTTTTAATCTTGAAATAATTATCATGGACTTTTCATCATGTAATATAGCTCTGATATATAGCATGTAATCATATAGCATGATTTACTAATTTTCCTCTTTAGTTTTTAGCTAGAATTAGTATAATTTGATTTAGATAAATATCTATTTTAATTTTCTAACCTTGACATAATTATCACGGCCTTTTTATCCTATAATCTATCTCTGATAAATAGCATGTAATCATAGCACATAAATTACTAATTTCTCCTTTTAATTTATCCTCAATAATAGTGGTTTTCTACTAGGATAATTATCTAAAATAGTTATCTATGGTTAAGATAATTATCGCGGGTTACATAAGATATAGTTTATCTCTGATAATTATCTCAAATCTTTTTGGATTAATTTTTTGATTTCCCTCTTTTATTTTCTACCAAAAATAATGTAATTCTGCTGAGATAATTGGGTAAACTAATTATCTAAGATTAACATAATTATCATAGGTTTCTTAGCATGAAATTAGTCTTTGATAAATAGCTCAAAGCATTTTGAATCAATTTCCTAATTTTTCCTATTTAATTTATTCTAAAAATAGTATAATTCTGTTAGGATAATTAAGTAAATAGATTATCTGAGGTTAACATAATTATCACGGGTTTCTTAACATATGATTAACCTCTGATAAATACCTCAAAGCATTTTGAATCAATTTGTTAATTTCCACCTTTTAATTTGACCTTAAAATATTGTAACTTTGCTAAAATAACTAGTTAAATTAATAATCTGAGGTTGACATAATTATCATCGATTCCTTAACATATAATAAACCTCTGATAAATAACTCAAACCATATTAAATCAATTTGATTATTTTTCCATTTATTTTTCTCTAAAAAATAGTGTAATTTTGCTTAATTAATTAAGAAAATTACTCAAAAAATTATAAGATACTTTTCTTAGCTTAATGACAGTCTAATGTAGCTCTGATAACTATCTCAACTTGATCTAAACTTAATTAATATATTTTTCATTAATTTATGATTAATATGAATAATTTGAGCTCTAATATGATATAATTATTAATTAGCTTAATATCCCTAAGCTTAATCATAATAATCAATAGAGAATATTTAATTAAGAGAGGATTTTTGAGTATACATAAGATTAATCTTTAAATTATCAAGAAAATAGGTTAACCTAGCTTTGCTAATTAAAAAAGATTAGGCTAATTACCGTTTAATTAACCAACTAGAGCTTGATCTCTAGTGATTTTTGCGTAGTGGTCTCTCTAGATGAGAGAGAATGTGCCAAGGCTCCGAGTCTGTCTGAAATTGTGAAGCAAGGGTCATATTTATAGGTTTCTGGGCACTCACAGGCTAAAAAAGGGCAATAACTTGTATCCCAAGCAGCCCTACAGGTCAAAAAAGCCCCCTTGCTCCTAAATCTAGTCTGAGAGAGTTCATCATTACCCCACACAGCCCCCCAGATACACAGAATTAATTTTTACTAATTTCTCTGTTTTTTAATGATGAAAATTGGAAATATCAGTAATTTCTAGAACCTTAGGATAAGAAAGTCTTTATTGATAATAATTACTGAAACCATCCAATTTTACTTAACTAATTAAATTCCTATTGTAATATTTCAGAGCTCGTAACTTTTTCAGATTTTATCGGAATTTCGTTTTGAAAATTTTGAGCCCAGGGTTGCTGTGCTTAAGATTCCAAAAATACCAATATTTGCCACGGTCGGGGACAGTTCTACATTGCTTTTTCAATAATCATATCAGTTTGATTAAGCTTTATATAATCTTTAAGGTTTCAGAAACTGAAAACCTTACACCTATGGCTATGGAGAGACCTCAATCGATACTAGGCCAACAACCACTAGGAAATAATGTTGTGAAGCTCAAGTACATGCTTCCTGAAGTGCAAGTGGATGAGAAGGCTCTAGTACTAGTTACGCCATATAATGAAGCAAGTTCATCAACCTTGGAAGTAGAAGGTGAGTGGTACACCATGGTAGAACAGGTTTATCAACCACCTCAAGATGTAGCACCGATTTACTTTATAGCAAACTAAGGAGCCCGGCCACCCATGGTAAAACAAATGCCTAAACCAAGAACACGAGACTACCTTAATTGTGGTTCATATGACCATTGGAAAAATAATTGTCCAGAGCTAGATAAGAATGCTAGACCAGTTGAAGCATATTGCATGCAATGCGGTAAAAAGGGTGGACATTTTCCTAATGATTGTTTTAGAAATATGAATGTGGATACCATCTTGAGAGATAATGTGACCTAAATAGTGAATCTCTTGTAAGAAAAATTCACTTTTCTTTCTGTTTATATAAAGCTTATTCTCTCGTAAAACTTGAAATATTACCTGGGGGTGTTGCATGTGTTCGTCTAATGAATTAGAGTAGATGATTATATCATCAAAGTACAGTCTAGTAAAGGTTAGTGACACCTGAATAGCTTCTCCATCAAGTGGTTAAATGTAGCTCGTGCATTGGTCAAGCCAAAGGCATGAAAATGTACTCGTAAAGAACAAACGTAGTCCAAAATGTGGTCTTTACAATGTCTTGATCAACTATCCTTATTGATGGTAGCCACTTTTTAGGTCAATCCTACTTTTTAAGACCAAACGTAGTCCAAAATGTGGTCTTTACAATGTCTTGATCAACTATCCTTATTTGATCGTAGCCACTTTTTAGGTCACTCCTACTGAAGTAGGTCGACCCCTGTAGTTTATCAAATAGGTCTTCTATCCGTGGAACAAGAAACCTATTCTTTATAGTGATTTTATTTAGTGCTTGATAGTCGACACACCTATGATATATGCCGTCTTTCTTTTGCACTAATAACACTAGTGAAAAAAATGGAGATGAGCTATGCCTAACCATGCCTTTCTCAGGTAAATCATTCATTTTCCGCATAATCTCCTCTTGTTGAGCTTAAGAAACTCTATAAGGAGGTATATTAGGTGGTGAACTTCCTGGAAGAAGTTCAATTGCATGGTCGTCATTGCCTCGTTTGGGAGGTAGTTCACAAGGATTGTCTTCAACAAAAACATCTTGGAGCCCCTTGAGGAAGTTGGATAACTCTAACTCCTTTTGATTATTTATATTTTCTTTTGCTAAAGCATTAGGTTCATTTTGAGAATCTTTAACAAAGATCATGTACACGGAAATAGAGCTCTTTATTGACTTATTGAAAGCTTGCTTATGTACAAGGGGTATGGTACTACCCAACTCCTTAGCATCTATGTACATATCTTTTTCCTTGAACCTAAAGTAGATTTGTGTTTCAAGGAATTTAACATTGGCAGCCATGCGATCAAACCATGGTGCCCCTAGGATTACATCCTCTTGCTTGAGAGGAGAGATGAAGAAATCCTCCTTGTCCACATAGCTTTGGACATGGAGCCTCAATTTTTTAATTAAGGGAGTTACTGAGGCTTCTTGCCCCTTGAAAGCACCATCGGCAGGTAGGACATCTCCCATCACATAGGCTTGGATTCCTAGCTTGGTGGCCAACTCTATGGATTTGAAATTGTGAGTAGAACCAGGGTCAAAGAGAATAAAAGCATCATGTTCTCTTACCTTTCCCCAAACATGGCATAGAGGAGATCCTTTGTGATGAGAATCCTCTTCTTGAGTTTCGACCAAGGTAGCTCTAGGAGGTTCATTACGTGTATTCTTGTGGGGGCAAGCACGATAAGCAGGCCCTTGCTCCCTGCACTTGAAACAACGGTTATCTTTTCGATAACACTCTAGCTCTTCATGAGAGAGTTTATTTTTGCCTTTACAAACTCCCTTCTCCTTGGCTTTGTTGTTGTTGGTATTGCCTTCGGGAGACTTTTGGACGTTTTCCTTCCCCTTAGGCTCGTTATGGTCCTTGTTTTCCATGGGCTTAAGATTTCTCTCAGCCCCTTGTTGGAAATTGATTCTTGAAGCCACCACCATGGTATGGTGTATGACCACATATATGGTGTGTGGCCTTTGGGAGTTAACATACTCTGCCATATCCTCGGTTAAACTCGCACAAAATTGTTGGTTTGCTCTCCAAAATCCATGTAAACCCCAAAACTTGTCTACATATTTGTGAATGAATTTGTAGGGAGAGAGATTCAAGCTTCGCCATTCGGTGAGTACTTTGTCTTTGGCATGGGTAGCCAAAAAGTGCTTCGTGATGGAAGCTCTTAAAGATTTCCATGTTCGTGGAGCTTCACTGTTTGCTCATAGGCTAGACCACCATTGCCTGGCGGAGTTTTGAAAATGCATAGCTACATGACGTAGCTTAGAGGACTCCGTCAAGCCCTCATCTCCAAACGCCGCATCAAATTGTTGGATAAAAGCCAAGACTTTGTCCGTAGCACCGAAGGTGCCATTGTAGGTAAGGAAAGAGATGTTCTTTCCCCCCTCTTTGAAATTTTTGATCTTGGACGACCTCTTCTAGGCGGCATAGGATTTCCTATGGACTCTACTTTTAGGTGGTTCAAGAGCTGCATCATCACTTTCTTTAGAAGAGGAAGAGTATTCAAAAGAGGATGGAGAAGAGGGTGAGCTCTTTCTCGCCATTTTCTTCCGTTCTTCCTCCTTGTCTGCACCATCACTTTCTTCAGAAGAGGAAGGGGATGAGGAAGATGGAGAAGAGGGTGACCTCTTTCTCGCCCTTTTCTTCTCTTGTTTTCTCTCTTCCCTCTTTGAATTATGGTGTAGAGAAGTATGCGATATTCTTCTCTGTTTAGGGGGTGTTGTAGAGTGTTTTGCCTGCCATCTTCATGGAGCCATTTTTATCGAGGTGGCAGGAGACTCGCTTCTTTCTCGTTCTTTCGGTGGGGGACTATACCGTTCATTAGGGCCAAAAACGACTCAAAAAGGGTTGTGTAAGGAATTGGTTAAATTACTAATTAGCAGAGCCGTTTATGGTCAAAATGGCTCCATATTTGTCCGCTTTGGTCATTTAAAGCATATCTACGCAATCTAAAGTGTATCTAGGTACATATCTCTAAATATTCAAAAAGATATCGTTTTCTTCACATTCCTTTGTGGATCACCTCGAAATTTGTTTTCATTTACTTCACTTGGCGGCAAATAGTTGTTTCCACTTTTGAATCACTCAATCTCTCTTTTTTCTCTCACCTTTCGCGAGCTTTATCTCTTCTTCTCTAATGAACCTTGTTCTGCTGCTACGTTATTTCCATTATACTTTCTACTCCTTCATTACTTACAATGACTAATACATCTTCCATTAGTGATAACCGCAAGTTTCACTTGAACATTAAGCTAAGCCAAGAATATGCTACTACGCGGAGTGTCTATCAAAGACCAATTACAACTAAAAATGAAGCACAACAACATCGCAACAAGGGAAAGAAACACATTGATATATGGACAGATGGGAGCTTGTATCCACCGGATCCTAGCACTGGAAGGTATCCATCTTTTCACACACCTCATGATTTGATGAGATTTGTTGGTGATGGGGTTGATGGCTTACTAGGATATAATTCTAGGTTATCTCATTTACACATTGATCATACACATTATATTCAATATCTCAAAACTGTTTTGTCTTCAAATGCAACAAGAATTTTAGAACTTGAAAACCAAATAGCATCTCTAAAATAAGAAAATCATCAGCTTCAGACTTTAAAAGAAACTCCAATAGGATTAAGAGCACGAGTAAAACAAATGAGAGATGTAGTAAACTTAACAGAAGGTTCTGGACAAAGAAAAAAAGATTAAAGATTACTAGAGAACATGTGACTAATCTTTTAGGATTTGATATGTCCAATGTTCAAGAAAGGGTGAGATTTTTTAATGAGGTAATGAACAAAAGTGATATTCTGAAACTTTTGAAACTTCCTGAAAATCAAACTCAGAAGAAATTGGTATTTCAAAATCTACTGAAAGATATGGGTTTACTGGTCCAACCTTCTCAAATGCAAGAAGTTTGTGACATAGTGGGGGTTGAATAGAAGGGGTTACAGGGCCATCTCTAAAACCTGGTTTCAGGTTTTAAAGTATTACAAGATTAGCTTTTGGGTTGCCTAGGCCTCACAATGTTGGGAAAGTTAGGACTCTGTTAAACGAAGAAATACTCGAACACTTCGGAGAGTACTATCATATAGAAGGAACGATGCCATATGAAAAAAAAAAATCTTCTTTTGAATATAATGTTTTTAATAACATTTGGATGAGTATAAAAAATGTTCAATCTGCTATGGTGAGATACTATAATATGCAAGAAGTAGATTGTGAAGGAAAATTTATATTTGATATGAAATTGGATAAAGCTCAAATTCAAAAATGTCAAAAAATGGAAAGAGTATCCATATCCCTTATGAATAGAGCATTGGACTATAGCCACGGTAAGCTTGATTCCCCATACCACAAAACTCAATCAAAAATGGAGCTTTGGTGGATCGGAGCAGCTCAAATACTAGTAGAAAATCACGATACATTGAAATGGCTCTTTTTGCAGACCGATATCCCTTGTGTTATATAGGACCAAAATGCAGGTGAAAAACTCTGTGTAGATGGCATGGGTGACTTTTTTGTAGAATGGCACTTGAGTGCTGACCTAAAAGCATTAAAGTGCATGTTTGATGTATGTGGAGGTTCCAATACCAAGTATCCATGTCTATATTGCATGGAAAGCACTGGAACAAAAGGATGGCTTGCAGAACACGAGGTTGGAAAACCACCATCAAGAAATAGTGTAAACGTCATCGACTACCCATCGTCTTCTATGATTTGGGATCCAATTCTAACAATAGATTTAAAAAATGTACATATATGTACAATGCGTGCAGAGATTAGAAACTTGGACAAATTGCTTGTACTCCATCTTGATTATGCATATTCTATTAAGCCAACTAAACTTGCAAATGAGTGTATAGAAAAATGCGAGGCTTTGCTCTTTCAAATGGGTTTTTATGGTGGTCAAGTGCATCTAAAAAATGATCCTACTCTTTAAAAAGGAACGGGTGATGTTTTGCAAGATGTTTCAATGGGTGGAGCAAAAGCCAGAAGATTTTTGAGTAACCATGACAACAAACAAGTTGATGCTATGTGGAATTGCTGGAAGGATCTTTGTGTAATAACAACCAATGTCAAAAGTAAACCAGATGTAGCCAATAAACGCATGGAAGTGTGGAAGAAGCTCGATAAATTTTTGAAAGTTTTGAGACAACAAGTTAGCTTTGCTACTTAAACAGATGACTTTAAAAAGACAATAAAGATTTTAATAACTTCTATTATAGATGCTTGGGGAGCAAAAGACATCACATATTACTTGGTGAGTTTTCAATTACTTTCTAAAGTCTAGATAGTATTTTACATTGCATCCTATTGAGTTCAAGTAACTTTTTTTTTATTTTTAGCATACTTTGTACCTGCATGGACCATATTTTGCAAAACAAGGACCCCTTGCAACATGGAATACTCAGGGAATGAAAAAATCTCACTATCAAGCGAGGACTTCTTTTTTCAAATGTACGAGAAAGGGAGGGGGACAAAGAAGGAGCAATGCACTAAAGGAATTATTCAATTGGTTCTATAGGAGGAAATTACAACGGATGAGATCAAACAACCATGCTGATCAACCACAGATGGAGATTAATGCTTCACTTTGAAACTTTGTACCGAATCTTTCTAAAGAGATACAAATTCAAAAAAGATTTTTTGGTGCAAAAAATTGTCAAATTTACATCAGTTTTTGATTTTTTTCATATCTCTAGGCATGTCACCCCTATATCTCAAAAACTTTCTTCTTTTATAGCCCCCAAGAAGGTTGACATTTGTCTCCTCAGCTGCTGCTGCATAGCTAGAGTAGCAAAGAAAGTATCCTGCTCTTGAGGCATTGAATCCTGCAACATATCCAAATATTCTAAGTGCTGCAGCTCTCTCAAGTAGCATGATCTTGTTTGAATTGATTTGAAGGGGTGTGTACCCTAAAAACCGTGACAATATCTTTAGGCCAAATATTGGCAACTCAGGATCTTCAAAATACTGCATGTGAAAAGCACAAAAGGTGGCACTATCCAATGTAGGCATGTAGTGCATGAGAGAGGAGGCATCCCTTCTTGAAGAGCCCTCTATTGCTTTCCCTCTCGACCCTTTAGCTCTCCCAAGAAAATTGTCTTTGTCAAGGAGTTCAATCTGCAAAACAAGACATAATGAGTAATTAAAACAAACTTGAAAAGAAAGAAATATTTCAGAAGGGAGATCAAGGTGAAACTAAATCTACCTTTTGCAACTCATCCTTGGCAATGACTTTTTCTTGAAGGAGATTGCATGATCCAGTCATCTCTCTTATGTCAACTTCCTTTCCAATTTTTTTCAGCTTAAAGTCTCTGCCAAAAGATTGGATGCCAAAAAAAATTGGAAAGGAAGTTGACATAAGAGAAGTTTTCTCCTCTTCCACTCTTCTCATGCATAGAGCAAGTGCATCAGGAGCAGGAAGAAAATATTTATTGGATGTCTGAAGATCAAGTGCCAAAAACTCCTCTTTTGACTCTTCTTCTATGTCAATAAAATCTTTGGCCACCTCATAAGCTTCAGAAATGGTTTCAATACAGTAGTCCTCCCTCATATTAAGTAGACATTGGATATGATGGAGAGGGATATACTCTTTTCCATTGATATAGAAGTATGGAAGGTTTGGAATAGTAAGGGAAGCTTCAGACACCTCTACCTCATCTGTTGGCTCATCAATGACAGTACTAGCTCTAAATTGAGCCACATCAAAATTTGCACTCTCCTGCTCCTCAGATGCAACATCAATTTCCTCCTCTTCTAGAATTTCACTTTTCTCACGCTGCAAAATTGTGGAAACATTTTTATTTATTACCTCTTCATCTGTATCTTTCACTTCATCAGCTTTGCCTTGCATGTCAACTTTAAGGAACAAAAAGAAAAGAAAAGCAACTTCTTTTGGAACAAGGTTGCAAGGCTTTGAATGTAATTGACAAGAAATGGTAGGTGGACAAACAAAGGGAGTCTTTTTAGAAAATCTTCCAAACCTCCTTGTTACTTTGCCTTTCTCAATTGAATCGGTAGTAAATTCGGTAAGATGGCAATAAGTCTTGCCATCTAAAACCAAACACTTACCTTCAACTACCTCTTCAAACTCTTTGAATTCTTCTGACAGAAAGTCCTTCAAATTGTCTAGCAAAACTGCAAGATCAAACAAAGGGTTGAATATTTCATATGCTTTGGTGTACACTTCCATGTCACCACCATCCATCACAGCAACCAATAGCTTCTCACTTGGACTCTCCTCTAAAATCTTCTCCTGACCTTCGTTCATGGTATGGTTGAGAAAAAATCAAATCAATGAAGCTAGCTAGGCATAGGGTGACGGTCGACAAGCACGCGCCAAAGTGATGGAGAGAGCAGCCCAAAAGAAGCGATAGGGGTTCGTTCCACGACGTGCAAAGTGTTCTAGTCGCGTCGTGCGGGAGCTATCTAGTGGAGCCCAGGAGAAGCCCGAACCACGCGATAGAGGCCCCACCCAGAGTTTGCAAACGGGTACCCTCGCGTCGTGCAGGACGAAGGGACCTTGAGAGACCAAAGCGACATGTAGAGTGGAGAAAGAAGTAAAACAAAGGCAATTTCTCGCATCGTGTGGGACAAGTAAAAGTACAACACCAATAAAAGTCGAGATCAAGCTTTATATAAGGTGCCAAAAATAACCGTTATGGACACGTGTCGTCCATGCACACGTGCCACGTGGCATGCTTCCAACGTCGTCGTATGAACGGTCGGTTGTATAAAAAGCTCTCTCACGTGCTCATTTTTTACCTTCCCCCAAACCACACATTCGCGTCGTGTCATACCTTCTAAACGACCAGCACATCCCCTTTCTACCAGTCTTATCTCTTTCCTCATGCATCTTTCCATCGACCCGTGCTACCCCTTCTTGCCCAATTCTTTGCACTTCCGGAGTGCTTCTTATTCCTAACCCGTACGACGCGATACAGACAAGTTCTAGATTGTGGGTGACCAAGCTATCACGTCGTGTGGGTTCCTTGCCACTTGGTCAACAGGTTCACATACGACGCGATACGGACATGTTCTATAATGTTGGTGACCCGGCTATCGCGTCGTGCAGGTGTCCTTCCTTGTTTCATTGCTAAGATCAACAGCTTCACATACAACGCGATACGGACATGTTCTAGAATGTGGGTGACCCGGCTATCGCGTCATGCAGGTGTCCTTCCTTGATTCATTGCCAAGATCAACAACTTCACATACGATGCAATACGGACATGTTCTAGAATGTGGGTGACCCGGCTATCGCGTCATGCAGGTGTCCTTCCATGATTCCTAGCCAAGATCATTAGCTTCACATACAACATGATACGGACAACTTCTAGACTGTGGGTGACCCAGCTATCGTGCCGTGCAGGGTTTTGTACTTTTTGGCCCAAATGGTGAGGACGAAACAGACTGCAAGAAAAGTCTACCAAGCTCCAAAAGATCCAAAGAAAGAAGATCCAGAGAAACCACCTCCACAACCTCGTCAGAGGCCCACTGCTAGAAAAAGGTTGAATTATCAAGTCAAATCTTTAAGAGAAATAAGAAAAACACAAAAGTCTACTTGTCTAATGATTCCAAAGCTACCTTTCATGAGAGTTGTCAAAGAGATATCAGATAGACTTGTGAGCATGATGAATATCAAAACTTTTGTCTCAGTAAGGTGGCAATCTCAAGCTTTGATGTGCCTTTAGGAAGCTGCCGAGGATTTTCTCATAGACTTTATGAATGATAGTTACATTGTAGCTGCATTTGCTCACAGGGTCACACTTATGAGCAAAGATTTTGTGCTTGTGTCAAGGCTGAGGTACAAGTTTGATAAGGCTCTTGAGTTTATTCCTAGTGAGGATCTTTAAAGCCTTCCAAATTTTAAATATCCCTCCTTCCAAGCAGCAGAAAGATTCAGGGATTGTCATTGAGGATGTTACGCATGAGTATGAGACAAGAAAGGCCTAGGATATCAAATCAAGAAAGGAGGTTGAGAGGGACCAAGACATGATATCAGAGGATGCTATCCTTAAAGAGCAAGCAGAAATTTTAAGAGCATCCAACTCTCTCCTTTATGAAAAAGTTACAGGCCAAATGGTGGTGGATGTCTCCTTGTTTGGAGATGATAACGTGTACTTGAACATATTCCCTCAAGACACAAGTATGCTTGTAAACCCCAACATTGAGCTTGGTGACAATGTGCTCTTTATCTATCTCAGGTATGTGTTGCCCTTTGCTAATTATTAGTGCATGTGCAGGCACAAGGGCCTCATTGGGGGGTGTGTTTTCTTTTTCAGGTGTCTTATGAGGGATCTTCCAGAGGCTATAGCTATGTAAATTTCCATAGTTGACCCTCTAGTGACATGGTGCCTTTTTAACAAGCAAGGAAGCCTTTCAAGTTTTTTGGAGATTTTAACATGCTGACCTGCAATTACATAATATACCCCTATGTTGAAGAGTAAATCTTAACTCCTAACATGTTATTTTTAACATTTTGTGGCATTCCTAGCTAATTGTTATTTTTTGTAGAGGACATTGGAGTCTTATTATCTTCAATCTTTTGGAGAAAGATATTATATTTATGAATTCATTGTCAAGTATCCATGGAGTATGATCTATGCTTGATGGCCCATTGTTTTCTATTAGTAGCTTTTTGATTGGTCTTCTTGCAGTGCTACCAAACTTATTGTTGGTCACCTGAGTACCACAAATAAGGATTACAATATAGAAGGTTTCAAGTACTACAATCAAAAAGTGCCTTTACAAACAGACTCAACATCTTGTGGATGGAGGGTGCTTGCCAATGCATGGAGATATCTTGAGTTAAGGTGCACGATGACTACACTCACTGTAAGTGTGTGGCTCATGTGCCATTGATTTATTTTGATTTCTTAACTATGTATGTATGTACTCATGTCCTTTAATTCCTTTTTCTATTTGTTTCAGTTGCATGACTATCCAGAGTCTTGGGTCACGTGCCAGTGAGAGAGAAGGTTGTTTTTGTGGTTTTGGAAAGATCAATAAACCCAAATGATCCAGGATCTCCTTTGCCACCAAAGAAAGGTAGAGCCACCAAGGGTTTGGATGCAAAGAAAATGGATCACAAGAAGAAAAGTCCTACAAAGAAGATCCATACAAAGAAAAAGGATCACAAGAAGAAAAGTCCTACAAAGAAAAGCCATGCCAAGAAGAGTCCTGCCAAGGGGAAGAGTCCCACCAAGAAGAAGAGCCCTGCAAAAAAAAGAGCAAATACAAAGGGCCATCCATTCCACTCACCATTGAAATTCAAGGTTCAAAAGCGTCGTACAGTTAAGAAAAATAAGGGGGAGGCACCTAGCTCACCTTTCAAGATAACATTCATGTTGCCAAAGAAGGTTGCCAAGTCACCCAAGCTAGCCACTCCTTAGGAGCCCAAAGCACCAACCCTTGCCAAGTCCCCCGTGCCAAGCCCTAAGGAGCCCAAGTCACCACCACCACCCACTCTTGAACTTTCACCCCCTTTTGAACACAAAAGAAAAAGGGTCTCTGAGGATGCAGAATCCTCTCAGGCAAAAAGAAAAGTGGAGTTTCATGGTTGATTACTGCACAAAAGCTATGTACACTTTTGTTCATTTTGTCCATATGAACATATATATACCCTTTGGTGATTCATAATTTTGTAATTCAAATACTTAATACCAACTATCGATTCTTAAATGTGTATCATGGTGTCATGTAAGTTTAAAACAACATAAATAATGATTATAATAAGGTAGAGAAAAGATAACTATATTTGCAAAATGCAATCATTACAATATTGAACTTGTTTTTTCAAGTCCTTGCAAGTGGCTCAAATACAACTCTTTTTGGGGGAAGGCATGTGATGCAAGAGGTTGAATTCTCCATCCTTGTGCTCACCACAATTTCATACACTTTGAATCTATACTCAGGAGATGTTTCATCAAGAAACTCAAGAGACTCTCTAACATCATGTAGTCTCCAATTTGTTGTTACTATAAGGCTTCTATACTCGGTGTGTGGATGGACTGTGACCTTTAGTTCAAACTCTGGACAGTTTTCCTCAGAGTCGAGAGGAACCCAGCTACCTAATTTTCTTCTCCATCTCCTATAGTCGTAGCCTAGAACAAATGATTGACGACATAGTTGATATGAGATAGATATAGAATTTGGGCTTACTCTACAACTAATATTATCACCAGTATGGAAAGTTTCTTTGGTGCTCCATCCGTCTCCAAGTACATTATCCAGTTCAGTCATAGAAAGTCTTCAATTAAACCACATCATCTTTGTCCTCTGCAAGTCCATTGTTTTGAAACATTCCACAAAGACATGTATAGGCAAGAACCATTGAACTTTAATCTTTCTTGATATCCTGCCCGGAGACATAGCTTTAAGGATGTCTTCTTTGATCTTGGATTTGAAGCTTGATATAGTACATGCATCAGGAGCTTCCCAATCAAGTGAACTTATGGTGGGAACGGGTAATTGATGTAGTTCTCCATATGCACCTTCTCGTGATGGAACTTTATATTCTGCAAAATAGACAAACAAATCCATTGTTTTGTAAAAGGAAGGTGGCTTGTCAACATATATAGCATCTGCAATCCCTTTATGCATTGCTTTGAATGTCCCACTTAGACTCTCCACAGGCTGCCATTCCACAGCTGTTGAAAGAAATATATCTGGAATGGAATCAAAAAATGAAAAAAACAATGGGAGAATGAAAAATTCATCGTATCAAATCGAAGTTTTTTTTTTACTTACAGTAAGAATGCAATGTGGGATGTTCTTCCCAGTCTAACACCATATCCTTGGCCATGTACACATGTCGAACCTTAGGTAGCTAGCCATTTTCGATCACTTTGAAAGCAAGAACATGACCTTATTAATGATTTTTTACTTTATCACATTTAGTTCTCTTCACTCTTACACCTTTGCATGAAGGAAGCATTGCTACCCAATCATTCACACGAAAAGATAAGTGCTTCCAAAGACCATCCTCTCTAACGTTATGAAAGTCACAAGAAGTTATGTTATGTGAAGGGTGACATGCAAAAGACGCCATGGAAACTCAGAGATTAGAGAAGAAGAAAGAAAATATAGAGATGGAAAGACTTAAACCTCTCACAAAATAGAGAGAAAGTGAAAAAGGTATATGTTTGAAAAAAGTAGGTGATTTGTCATTAATGCCCTTGTTTTGAGAGCCTTCTGACATAGATTTTGTATCTTTCGGCAAAGCTTTTGTGAAATATAAAATAGAATAAAAGATGAGACTTCATTACTTTGGGCCACAAATTTAATGAGCTCTCTCGTCTAAAGCACCCAAATATAGCAGTTTCAGCCTTATGATCAAGACATTTAGCAGTTCTCCGTCAAAATAGGACCACCAAAACCCAAAATAGAGGAGACAAGAGTGCTATACTTTTGTATACGTGTCAAATAACTATTGGACTATTCCTTAATCCTTAGATTAACAAACAACCCTTTTTGAGTCGTTTTTGGCCCTAATGGAAACTTGGGTTCTCCTTTGAGAGGGATATGCATCATCAAGTAGTAAATTTTTGAGCCCTTTGTACGGATCCTACTCTTCTTCCCTTATCGGAGAGAGTCCTCTTTTGGAAGTCTCACCACTATGGGAACCCCCTGTTCAAATTGAGGGGGGGGGCGTATATGTCTCACGAGTTTATTGCATTTTTTTATACATGTGGGATAAAACACCAATGTACAATGCCGTATAACCTCAACATGAAAGGCAAATAGGTTGCTTACGGAGATGGCACAATGTATGGTCAAGAGTCTAGCTTTGCCACATTTGTTTGTGGCTTGAGACCATCATGTGTGCTACTTATGTACTTAACAATGTTGGGTTAAAGGCCCTAAATCACCCCTTAATGTACACTTTTATACTTTGTTCAGGTTCACATTGAGCCTGGGCACATTTTTTAAAGTCACTTATAATAAAAGTGGGAGAGCACAAAAACTACTAACTTGGGTTTTCCCCAAATCAAACAAGCTCTCTCTCTCTCTCTCTCTCTCTCTCTCTCTCTCTCTCTCTCTCTCTCTCTCTCTCTCTCTCTCTCTCTCTCTCTCTCTCTCTCTCTCTCTCTCTCTCTGCTTTTTTGATCTTCAGCCTCTCCTTCATGCTTTCAACTGGTATCAAAGCCCTACGGTCCAAAACAGGATTTACACAGGCTATATTGCTTTCCCATGATGATTTTGACTTCCATTGCTAAACTCTTTGCTTTCAGGGTCAAAAAGGTCACTGAAACTGCCAAAAGAGCCCAAAACAGGCTGTTTATAGGTCAAAACAGGTGATTTACATGTTATTACAGGTTATAACAGCAATATGCAGGTATACCAAATTTATGGGATCACATGTATTGATGTTTTGTGTGAGGATTTGAGTGAAAATATGAGTAAGGCGATTTAAATCGCATATTCATTTGAAAATTTTGATTTGGACTGTTTCATGTAAAGAAACTGTGGTCTTTTGTATGCAAAGTCTTGTGGTTGCTCCTATTTGCTAAAATTTTCAGCCTATTGCATATATCTTCTATACACACTTGTGGTTGAGTTAAGATGGTTGCTACCTCTTTCGCATTTGACACTAAAAGTTTGATGGAAATCAAATGGTTTGATGGTCAAGGTTTTGACCTTTAGCAAGAATGCCTGCAAGGTATCCTTTTCTTAAAGGATTGTGAAGATGCATTGGAAGAGAATAAGCCGCAAGGTTTGTCTGACTTAGAGTGGGCCAGGTTGAATAATAAGGCCATGGCCTACATCAAAATGGCTATCAATGATGACATTTTGATGGACATCAAGCGTTTGGACACTGCTTATGCTATATGCTAAAGTCCAATTATGAGAACACTACGCCTATGAACCAGGTGCATTTGATGCGAAAGTTGGTGAATATATAGCTTGATGACTCGAAGTCAGCTTCTGAGCATTTGAGTGCCTTTATAGGTGTGTTGAGTCAGTTTTGCAGGACAGCGGGCTTTAGCCATTTCATGATAAGCTAAAAGCTATTTTCTTGCTTATGACATTGTCAGATACTTGGGAGACATTGGTTGTCTCCATGAGTAACAGTCCCAACCTCACATATGACGGTGTGAGAGGGTCTATTCTCAATGAAGAGATTAAACTCAAGTCTAGTGGGGAAGGTGGCAGTTCTACCTACAATGCAAGAGCTAGAAATCAAAAGCGTGATGCGAGCAACATGACTCAAAATAGAAGTAAGAGTAAGACAAAGGATAAGGATGTCACTTGCTACCAATGTGGCAGAAAGGGTCACGAGAAAACCGATTACAGGTATTTCAAGAAAGAGCAGGATAGGAAGAAGGAAGCATAAGAGAAGAATAAGAAATATGGGAAGAAAGGGAAAAAATCAACAGGTGATTCCTTCAAGGATGCTGAAAATGCAAATGTATCCTCTAGTGTCGTCATTGAGGAGTTGTCAGACGTTGAGGAAATCTTGGGTGCAGCTTCATGCCCCTCAAATTTGGCGATAGCTAATGTGGAAGACATGGTTATCTCAAAGAAAGATTTCATTGATGCATTGCTTAGTGCTAATGATGGCCTATCACAGTCTTGGATAGTAGATTTTGGTGCTTCTTTCCATGTGACTCCATCTTTCGATGTTTTGCTACATATGCTGCATGCAATTATGGCAAGGTGTACCTTTGTGATAATTTTTCTTGCAATATTGAGGGAATGGGTACCATATGTTTGGTTCTTAACAATGGTCAAGAGCTTTTATTGCATGATGTCAGGTTTTTACCAGGCATTAAGAAAAGTATGCTATCAGTTGGCCAGTTAGATGCACATGGTTTTACTACCAATTTTGTTGGGGGTTCATGGATGTTGCTTAAGGGCTCTATGCTTGTTGCAAAAGGATCTAAAATAAGTATTTTTTACTATCTTCGATGCAAATCTTTGCCCGGAAAATCTATTGTTGTTGCTGAAGTTGCTTCACATATGGAATTGTGGCATAAGAGACTTGGCCATATGAGCCAAAAGGGTATTGATGTGCTTTCCTCTTTGAAGAGGGTTGATGTAAAATGAAAGAACTTGGATTTTTGTAATGATTGTCTTTATGGAAAGAAAAAGAAATCTTCTTATTACTATGGTGTCTCTCGCAAAGGTAATCCTCTTGATCTTATTCACTCCGATGTATGCATTATGCATGTTAAGTCTTTTGGTGGTGCAGTGTATTTTGTTACATTTACTGATAACTATACTAGGAAAGGGTGGGTGCGTTTGTTGAAAAGTAAGAGTGAGACTTTTAATTCTTTTAAGAAGTTTCATGCTTTTGTCACTGCTCAAAAGAGTGCAAAAGTTAAATGTCTCAGCTCCAATATTAGAGGAGAATATGTATCGCTGAATTTCAACATTTTTGTGATGATAATGGGATCAAAAGGGAGTTGACATCCCCTTATAATCCATCTTCTAATGTTGCGGCTGAGAGGTACAACCATACTTTATGTGATAGAGTGCGTTGCATGTTGTCCACCGCTAATCTTTCCCAAGGGTTTTGGGGAGAGGCATTAAAAACTGCAGTTCATATTTGCAATCTCTCTCCTAATAGTACGTTGAAACATGACATTCTAGAGGAGGTTTGGTCTAGCAAACCTGCCTCTTATGATCATTTGAGAGTATTTGGATGTGAAGCTTTTGTTCATGTACGCAAAGACTTGAGAACAAAGCTTGATATGACGTCCATTAAGGGAGTCTTCCTAGGTTACAAGGAAGAAGGTGAAATGGGCTATAGAGTGTGGTTACCACAATTTAGACAGGTAATTCACAGCCGAGATGTAGTGTTCAATGAGGCAAAATTTCTTAAGAATGCTACAAAATTTGATTCTGAAAAGAATACAGTGAGATTTCAGCTCCTTGTGCCACCCATTGATTTTGAAAAAGAGCCTCATGATGCATTACCGCAAGCTGAAATTGATAATCAGCCAGTTAACCTTGAGCCAAAAGAGATAGGACATGATATCGATGCTCCTTATGAGGATGGACAGCCACTTGAATTGGCTGAAAATTATTTTCAGCAGCATGATAGAGTTGAAAATGAGTTGCCTCATGATGTAGAATCGTTGCCTGAGAATGTAGATCATTGGGTACGCAGGTCAACTCATTTGAGAAGGAAACCGCAGAGATTTAATCCCTCTTTACATCATGTAATGTTGTCAAATGAGGGTGAACCTCTTACTTATAAAGAGGCTAAGTCATGTGAGTCAAGCAGTAAGTGGGAGCTTGCAATGCAAGAGGAAATGAAATCCTTGTACAAAAATGATACTTGGGATCTTGTGCTATTGCCTAAAGGGAGAAAGGCTCTTCCTAACAAATGGGTGTACAAGCTTAAGATCGTGGATGAAAGACCCAAGTACAAGTCAAGATTGGTCGCAAAAGGATATGCACAAAAAGAAGGAATTGATTTTCAAGAAATATTTTCCCTTGTTGTAAAGCTTACAACATTACGTGTCCTTTTTTCTCTCATTGTGGTGCTTGATTTGGAATTGGTATAAATCTATGTAAAGATCGTGTTTTTGCATGGTGACATTGAAGAGGACATATACATGAAACAACCTAAGGCATTTGTAGTTCCTGCACGAGAGGAACTAGTATGCAAACGGAAAAGGGATATGTATGGTTTGAGACAATCATCACGGTAGTGGTATAAAAAGTTTGACACTTTTATGATGTCTCAAGGCTTTAAACGCAGCCATGCAAATAATTGTTTGTATACAAAAAGGGATGAGGATGGTAGTCCCATCATACATGTTCTCTATGTTGATGACATGCTGCTTGCCGAGAGACATAAGACGCTTTGAAGCGTAAGCTAAATTCAGCATTTGCTATGAAGGATTTAGGTGATGCAGAGCATATTTTGGGCATGCGTATTAAAAGAGATAGAAAGCTGAAAATTTTGTTTTTATCTCAAGAAAGGTACATAGCAAAAGTACTTGACGGACTTAAAATGGCTGATGCTAAGCCTCTTGGAGTACCTTTACCTCCATACACCAAGCTTAGCAAAGCAGATTGCCCAAAGGATGAGGTGGCACTGAAATCAATGAAGGGAATCCCTTATGCATCAGCTTGTGGTTCTCTCTCTCTCTCTCTCTCTCTCTCTCTCTCTCTCTCTCTCTCTCTCTCTCTCTCTCTCTCTCTCTCTCTCTTTTCTTTTTTGATATGCAGTGCTACCTCCTTGCTGCACTCACACCTAGCTCAACCCGGCCCAAACCTCCACTCTTCCACCTCGCGCATCTCTCGTTAGACTCTCCTTCGCGCTTTCAAACAGGTGTCCTACTAAAGCTTTGCAATCTATGACTCCCTATGAAGCATGGCATGAAAGAAAGCCATCTATTGATCACATACACGTTTTTGGTTGTTTGGCTTATGCTTTGGTGCCACAAACGTAGTGCAAAAAAATGGATGATAAGGTTTTCAAATGCTTTTTTGTTGGTTATAGTACTAAAAGCAAAGGCTACAAGTTATACAATGCACAAACAAAGTTTATCTTGGTTTCACATGATGTTGTGTTTGTGGAAGATTCTATTTAGCCTTTGTTGTCACGTACCAGAGACAGTAATGTAAGCTCACAGTACATTTATGACAAACTTTTGCCTCTTTTTAGGGTGGAAACTTAAATATAAATTCCAATGAGGCAAATGCACAGCGTATGGGGGTTTTTGAAAATGCTACGGATCATCCTATTTTTGATGCACATGTACATGACCTACTTGATGTGGAAAGGGTTGAGAATGAGCAAGCTAGAGGTATTCCAAAATGGATGGTGCATACTTTGTGTGGTAGTAAATTGGATGCACCTTTATCTAGTTGTACTTGTTCAAGTTCTCGTCATACATCTTATGCATCTCAAAGTGTTATGCTTTGGCTATTTCTAGCTCATGTGAGGTAGCAAGACCTCTTTCTTTTAATGAAGCCTAGAATTTTGAAAATTGGATGGCTGACATGCAATCAAAATATGATGCACTTATAGAAAATGAAACATGGACTTTATTTGATTTCTTAATAAGCAAAAAGTCCATTCGTACAAAGTAGGTGTACAAGTTGAAACGTAAGCTGAATGGTGAGATTGATCACTATAAGGATTCATTTGTTGCAAAATGTTATGCACGATAGGAAGTCATAGATTATGAAGAGATTTTTGCTCCCACTTGTGGAATGACTATGGTATGTTTTCTATGTACATTGGCAACTCATTTTGGATGGGATGTACATCAATCAAATATTGTTACTTCTTTCTTGAATGGTGATATATTTGAGGAAGTTTATGTAACACAGCCTCGCTATTTTTAAACGAAGGACAAGAGGATAAAGTGTGCATATGTTAGAAAGCTTTGTATGGGTTGAAGAAGTCTCTCGGGCTTGGTATGAGAAAGTTGACACTCATTTGGTCAAAGAAGGCTTTCATAATAACAATCCAATAGAAAGCACTTTGTATGTAAATCATGAGGGTGGCGTACTTCTCACTGTTGTTCTATACGTGGATGATTTGTTGATCACTCGACCAAATGAGACACATATTGCTGAATTAAAGGTTGATCTGAATGCTACTTTCAAGATGAAATATTTGGGGTTGCTGCATCATTACTTGGACATACAATTTAAGCAATGTGATGGTGGTATCGCCTTGTGTCGAACATGTTACATGGAGACATCGCTATGTAAGTTTGGACGTGAGGCTTGCAAGCATATTTCCACTCCCATGGAAACATGTTTGAAGTTGAGTCTTCATGATGTTGGTGATCCTGCAAATGTCACTCTTTACCAAATTGTTACTAGATGTCTTATTTATGTATGCAACACAAGGAGATATTCAGTTTTCAATCTCCTAGGTCAGTAGATTTATGCATAGACTAGGGTCTAAGCATTGGTAGGCCGTCAAAAGAATCTTCCAATCCTTGAGTGGCACTTTACATCTTGGGTTGTTTTATCCCAAGGGGGGATCATTCCCGCCAAGTTTACATGCTTTTTTGTACTCAAACTGGGTTGGTTTTAATGACATGTGAGTGGTTTTTGTTTCATGCTCGACAGCTCCTGCATGTCAACTACGATTGAGTGTGTATGGCTCAGACGCCTTAAGGGTAATTTGGGTGTTGGATAGGACACTACCAACATCATCTACACTCATATTCAGTGTGCATTAGCGATTGCAAGGAATCCAATTTTTCATGCTTGCACAAAGCACATTGAGGTGCAATACCACTATGTCAAAGAGAGACTCTCAGCAGGAGAGATCAGCTTGTCTTATGTGCCAAGACAGGACAACCTTGCAAACTTGCTCACAAAGGCATTGCCTCATGATAAATTTAAAGCTTTTCATAATGCTTTGGGCTTACTCCCCTTTGTGGATTGATCATGCACTCAACACATGGCACTTCCCTATACATCACTCCCAAGGGGGATTTGTTACCATATAAATTGGCTGTAAGGCTGGCAACAATTCATGATTAACACTCTCTTTAGTGGAAATGTGACTAACATGGTCTCCTACAGTAAGGTTTCACTGCATCACTCCCATGAGGGATTTGTTACCATATAAATTGGCTCTAAGGTTGGCAACGATTCCTGATTAACACTCTCTTTAGTGAAAATGTGACTAACATAGTCTCCTACATTAAGGTTTCTACTTTTATATAATCTACCTGATCACAAAGACATTAAGAAAAACACTATTACAAAACCTTGACCTATTACCTCTTTGTTTTCTTCCAACTCCCTGAATAGAAAGCACTTAGCCACACACTCTAATCCTTGCAATCTATATAAAAAGAAATTGGTGGCTATGAGTTTATAGCTGCTCTATTAGTCAAAATGTGAAGTCAACAAAATTTTAATGCGCTTTTGGTACAAATTTACTTTTTCTTGCAAAATCCACAAACCAAGTGAAAAGACCACTAGGCTCCTTGTGACTAGCTCTACCTATGGTACAAGTCTATCTCAGTCTGTGACAAAGGAACATGGATCGCGATCCATGTAACTTTGTGTCAAAATATGATGAAACTTGACATATAGCCTGCCCTTGGTATATTGATCCTTTCAATCAATCCAAAGTCAAAACCTAGGAATGCTTAGCGGTTTTTGGTCTTGAAATGTTTTTGTCCCCTTTTGACCCACTTTTTAAACTCTTTTGGCTTCCTTTCTTTTGGAAGTATTGCTCATAATGATCTCTGCTACTACAAGCTGGTATAGTCTCTATTCAAAAACTCAGAAAAGGTACATGGATCGCGATCCATGTTTAATCAAATACGGACTTGGAATTTGGGCTATTGGTTACTTATGTTGCCAATAGTCTACTCCCAAAAAAAAGGATCACTTTTTGCCAATCAAAAGTGAAACTTTGTATCTGCTTTGTGGTTTTGAGTAGTATCTGATGTTTTGCACTTTTGATCAAATTTTTTTCAACCCTTTTTTGTTGTGCCTTTTGGGAATGTTTTTCCAAATGGTCTTAGCTACCTATTGCTCAAATCTCAACCCGAAAGCATGAAAAAGTACATGGATCACGATCCATATTTGAAATCATCTTGGCATGAAACTTGGCTAGCTGGTTGTTTATGCCATGTACATGCTAATTTCCAACCTTTTTTGAATTTAGATCACTAAAAGTTGGAAAACCCCAAATTTTGGCCAATTTTTCAAGCTTTTGCAGGTTTTGTCCAACTTCTTGGTTTTGAATATGTTTTTGGTGTCAACTTCACTCCAAGTTTTGGATTTTGTTGCCTGGAAGCATCCTCATTCCAATGGTGTCAGTTTTTGGCCAAACTGCCTTAGAGGCACATGGATCGTGATCGATGTTCCTCCACAAGATTGGGTGAAAATTTTGACTTTTCTTCTTGTGAGTTTGGTGATCCCCTTTTACACCAAATCTTTGAGTTTTGATCAGTCTTTATGCTTTGACCATCAAATTTTCTAATTTTTAGAGTTATGGTCTCTTTTATCAAAATGTGGTTTCGACAGTTTTTTCCTTGAGCTTTTATGCCAAATTTAATGGTAGTAGTTGCTACTTATTCTACTCCTCGGTATTGAAATAAATCTATGAAAAAAAACAAACAAAACAATGTAAATTAAAGGTGAAACGGATTGTGGAACAGAACTTTCAAAGCATCCAAAAAACTAAAGAATGAAATGCCTTTTGTACTCACTCACATCTCTCTTTTCCTATCAAGAGTAGATCTAGTAAGTTTGGCAACATCCTAAGTTGCATTTATATGCCCGTATATTAAAAAATGTATGTATATTACGTAGTTATACGTTGTATATCCATATTATATGCGTTTATCCGAATAAAATGTACCTCAATCAAAATATATTTCGATCAAAATATTGTTCGACTTATAAAAAAGAGGTGCCGCAGCAGTTTGAACAAACTGCCATGATAGTGATTCTTAGAGAGAGGTATAGACAGTTGCTATAGAGAGAGAGGGTAGTAGAGAGAGCAGGTACAGAGAAATCAGAGCAAGCCCGCGCTGAGACAGACAGAGCAGGTAATTTTTTTTTAGTGTTTTTCTTTAAATTTCTTTGCTAACACTGTTGTTGTGGAGCTTTGCTCGCACCTCAATGTTAGTTTACGTTTTGTTTTTTACTAGCATTGTTGTTGTGGAGCTTTTCTCACACCTCATCGTTAGTCTCTGTAGGTTTAGACACCCGTCCTTGATTGTGTTGATCCTCATGACACACAGCAAGGGAGTTAGACTTTACATGCTTCATCCTTGAATGTTGCTGACCTCCGTGTCGCACTGCAGGGAGTAGCTCAGGTTGTTCAATTAGACTTTTCGTCCCTGGTTGTTGATGACCACCGAGTCGCATTGCAGGGAGGAGTTATCTAGCTTTCATCTTCTCTTCCTAGTTGTTGCTGACCATTGCGTCGCACTATTAGAAGATCAGATTTTAAAAAATAGATTCCTTGTCTCTAGTTGTTGCTGACCATCGTGTCGCACTGCAGGGAGGGGTTTAGGGTTGTCAAATCCATCATCTTTGGTTGTTGCTGACCATCACGTCACAACATTTTTCAAGCTGCCAAATCTCACCCCTCATTGTAGAGCTCAATTTGAACGATATTATCCATGGACTGCATCTGAAAATATCAGCACCAATCCTCCTCCTTTCACCAAGGCATCTGATATATATAGTTTCTCACATATTCTTAGACGCTTGATTGTGTGTATTCCACAGCCCGCTGAGGTTCTCAAGCGCGAATTTTTGCGAAATGTAAATAAACATCTTGCTATGGAAAATCCCCCAAACCCTTAGATAAACCTAAGATATAGGATTTAAGCCTTTGTTTGAATGTAGTCCATAATGTTGGCTATCATATTGTAACCGAATCTGGCTTGAGGCCTATTGATGATTAAACCATTAATCGACTTTTTTGACATTAATGGTGTGCAATGCATGGTGATATTTAGTGTGGTGATATCTAAAGTGTTTCATTAATGGTGTTCAATTACGTCTTTAAAGTTCTTAAAGTTGAGGTTTTAAAGTATTTCAAGTTGGATCGCTCAATTCTCTAAAACAACTCACTTTTCCAATTTTTAAGACCTATTTCACTAAAGTTTATTATTTTGCATTTCAATTGTGGAAGATATTGCTCCCGACCAGAATGTACAACAGCCTAATGATCCTTTGCTTAATCATGCATTGGCTCAGCAAACTTACAAAGAGGAAGAGATTCGGGTGGCTCAAGGAGATCTCAATGCTTTGGCTGCAACCCAACAAGACGAATTAGAACTTCAAGGAGAGCCACTAAATTATAGGCAATGCAGACAGCTATGCCCAAATCACTTCGTACGCAACACATTATTTTGAGTCAGTGGAAATTCTAAACCTTCCGCTCCCTTGAAGGTTTCAGATTTGCAACACACTTTCTCGCAATAAATATCCTTGCAAGATTTATCCAAGTGTACAGATTGCCACCAAAGAATAATCAAGTGGCAATTTACTTTGTACAACAATAATTTTTCTACTATGTATTGCAGCTCAAAGTTGATTGGAACGATCATCCCACTACAAGAGGTGTTGGCAAAGGATGCCCAGCCAAGAAGATTCATGCACGGGAAGCTAATCAAGAGGACCATCCTCGCAAGAGAGGATATACATACTTGCCCGAAGAAACCAGAGTCATTGAGCAGCTTGCAACCCAAGGTGTCAATTTGGCAAGTCAAGGAGAGACCCCAGCCATGTTGTGTGCTCGTATAGCAGTTCTAGAAAGAAAGCTGGCATGGTACGAGGCAAAGTATGGGCATGTTAACGAAGAAGAGATGGGCAATGCGGGTGCAAGCGATTCATTTGGCCAATCAGAATTTCGTGTTTCTGACCTATTAGGAGATGCAACCCATGATTTAAATTAAATCTCCCTCACAATACTAAGCTCTTTTTGTATCTTAAATCTCAAGATTTGTAACAAAAACCTCTTTTTGGTATGTAAATCTTTATTTATTGCAAAAAATGAACATATCGGTTGTTGTTACAATTGTGTAATTTTGTTCTCTCTCCCTCTCTTTTTGACAATGATATGGAGCAGATGGAGAGAAAGGGAGACAAAGAAAGAGGAAGAGAGTGAGTGAGTGAGAGAGAAAGATTTTGAAGCTAAACTCTACATAACTTTCACATTGCAAAATTGATAGAGAATATAGTACAAACTTTGTAACTCATCCGTCCCCTCAATCACAGGCACCATGTCATCAATTTCTTTAACATCTGAACATTATGGATCAATATCTTACGGGTTCCATTCCAATTCATCATAGGAGTTGAGCTCATTTGCAATTGCTTCGTGTGTTTGAAAGCGCCTGAAGCTTTCTTCTCTTGCATGTGTGGTTAACTTTGTGGCTTGTGCATAAGTCGCATGTTACAAAACACATAAACCAAATCCGCAGTTTGTTTAGGACTTAATTGATTTTGTTTATTAGTATGCACGAAAGCAAACAAAGACCAATTTCTTTCATAGCTACCACTCGACGCGGCAATAGACAATACTCTCACAGCCACATGTTGAAGTTCCACTTTTTCTCCACCGTGCTCTTTCCACCAAACTGGTGCGCTCATCGTCTTGATAGCATCTATATGCCAAGGATCCCCAAACATTGCTTCTCTCTGCTAGTATATGATGTCTTCTGTGTGTATGCCACCGGTCCATCCACATTGCCTAGTAGTTGAGCACACACTTTCTTGAAATCACTGATCAGTTCATTGTTTGAAGATTGCTCGTGCATCTGGAACTTAGGATCTAAAACAAAACCTACTCCATGTAAAGGAGTATGCAGCTGCTCCCATCGTCTTTTGACAAACGACATCATCATGGCTTTCTCTTTTCCTGCATAAGATGTACAGTCTTTTAACTTGCGAGTGGATTCATGAATGTACCAGTAAACTCATCCAAAGATAGAGGCTTCTTTGTCCACTAATCATATCAGATGAGTGAAGGGTTCTATGACTGTAACAATTTTGTCTACATTTCTCCAAAAAGCAGGAGAGTTTACAAGCTAATAGCATTTGGCTGTAGTAGGTTCATACTTGGGATATTTATCAAGCCAAATGTCCCATCTTCTATCTGCCACTGTTTCAACAAGGGCCGCTTTAACCTGCTGCAGTGTTGACAGAACATAATATGTTGTTGCAAAACGGGTCACACAAAAAATTTGTAAATTTTTGGTGGGGGACTTTGTTCTGAATAAAGCATAAGAAAATGAATGCTCTCTTATAAACTTCACCAAGTGGTTTGCATCTAGAAGAGTTTGTTTAATAGAAGGAACTTTTCCAAAGTCCTTTAAGAGCAGATTCAAAGTGTGAGTAGCACATGGAACACATGTTATCTTTGGATACTTTGCTTCAATTGCTTTTCCAGCTGCTTTGTAGTTAGATGCATTATCTGTGACAATGGTTGTCACATTTTTAGGTCCTCCTGCCCTTCTGATCGAACGCTCATACACACCACAAGATATCCACTAGTTTTCTCTTTCAAGGATGTATCAATCACGTCAAGAAAGATGGAACCTCTTGGACAATTCAACATCACATTAATCAATGGTTTCTTCTGCCAATTTGTACAACCATCTAGAGCAATTGTGCATCCATACTGTGGCACATAATCAAGAGTTGTGCGCTTTAAAATATTTTCTAATGTAGTTTTCACTTTATCTAAGTATTATGTACGCATCTTATTATAATCAGGTACCACAAAACCCTTCTTCCCCGTGCTCATTAAAGCATCTTTGAAGATAGGATTTTGAATGACCTTAAAAGGAATTCCACATGCAACAAATACTTGCGTCCACTTAAGATGGAGTTCAAGCAGCCATTGTTTACCAAATGCCTAAGGCAAAGTAGGACCACTTGATGCAAGTTCTCCTCTAGTCCATGCTTCACTTCGGCTTATGTTAGCAGAGCTTCCAGTAGGATTATAGCTACAATCCCCAGCAAAGGATGAATGACGCCCTCCTTGACCTAAAGCAAGGGTAGAGGGAGGGTTTTGATCATTCTCGAGTGTCATCTAGATATCCCTAGCCATAGATGGAGCCATCTTTTTGGGACCTCCCTTTTTTTGCCTTCAAGAAGTGCTCTCTTTGCCTTGAGCGCCCACTCGGGAATTTTTTCTTCAATACCTCTTGGGGGATTTTTGCAAGCTAAAACGTTTCCAAGAATTTTGAACACATGTTCTTTTATCCTGTGTGCATTTTAGCTAAATTTATGGCCACAGGTTTTACACTTCAACTTTGATGTAGTCTTTCTATTGTCCAATTCGTCTGCATAGTTCCACTCATATCCTTTCACCATTTTCTTAAGATCTGCAAACTCAAACAGAGCTAATTACTAAGTACCCATCTAAAATCAAACTCTAATACCATTTACATTACTTTATTTATCAATGTTTTCAACCTCTTTAATTAATAAATACCAAAAATAGATTTTTTTTCAAGTGTGAGCTCTCACTTTACACGTGAATCATGATAAATAAATCGCTTAATCTATCTCAATAACTTCCAAGTCTGAGTAAACTCTACACATAGCAAGTTATTTTTAAAAACCTGTCTAAATTATCTCCAAGTGTTAGTGTAACTCTACACATGGCAAGCAATCAAAATTCACTACTTCTATAAATCTCTTCTAGGTGTGAGAATACCTCTACACAAAGAGAGAGATTATTGTTTAATCTACCTAGATTGTCTATAGTGCGAGTACTACTCTACACATGAAAAACAATCATATAGTTCAACACACAACAAGTAACTTCTCACTGTAACTATCTAACTTAAGTTACTTCTAAGTGTGAACATAATTCAACACAAAGCAAATAACTACTAACTTTAGTTTTATTGAATCACTTTCAAGTGTGAGTTTCCTCTACACAATGCAAGTAATCATTAACTACCTTACTTAATAAACCTCTCAGTGTAAGATATACTTCATACAGAGCAGATAAAGACTAAAATCAACTCCAAAACATAAAAACACATTTTGTTTAAAGCTCTAAATTTCTATTAAAATTTCAATAACATTAAAACTGATTTTTTTACATTTTTCTTGTTGTTGAGGCTCACCTATAGATGAGAAGAGGAGAAGAGAGCTCAATGGAATGAGCAACACAAGCCGTTTTCACGGTATATAAAGAAACTTATTTCGATCATAATATTATTTCGATCAAATAATATTTTGATTGAACTAATATATAGATCGAAATATTATTCGATCAAAATGCTAATAAATTATATGATATGGTGGTTTTGCTGATATGGCACCGTATAATACGATCGAATAAAAATAGGTGTCGTATAATAAGTCTGTTGTTTAAAGCGTATTATACGTACACCATATAACGTACAATGCAACTTAGGTGACATCTAGCCTCTACTAAGCACTAAACATCGAGTCTAGATGCTTCATTACTATTGTGTAAATGGAATGGGTAACATAATCTTTGGAAAATAAGGCTACGAATACGACTAGGTCACTCACCACCTAAGGATCATATCTCCAACAACAACGCCAATGTTAGTGGTCACCACGATCGGACATCTACAACATAGATGTCTGGCACTAACATAATGTCAATACTCACTGAAGTGACTCGGATGGGGCACGGAGACCCTTTGAGGGTGTTAAGCTCAAGAAGTGAACCTTGTGAACCAAGATCTCATCACCAAATAGAAAACTATCACTCTCTAATTTAGGAAACCTGCTTATGTCATGTCTCATCTTCTAGATCATCACGTCATTTCATCGACCAAATGATCTCGGAATGCGATGAAATTTTGGGAGGAGCTATAACAGGCCTAGGGGAACTATCTTACAAAGTCTAAAGGTTATCCAACAAGGTACCAAAATCTCCATCCATTATGGTCCAAGTCCTGAAAATTGTAACAGAATAGTCTAGATAGGTCACCCTATAGATCCATTTTACACTCAAAATTGCAAATTTAGCTCACAATTAGATAGTTGCAAACCACAAAAAAATTGAGAATGATTATGCTTAAATGAAAGAGCAAGAGACAAGGAACACAATGCAATTCTCAGATTAAATTTTGATTACAAGAGTAAAAAGAAAATTGATTATAATGTGCCATTGAGTAGTCACTCACAGTCTTACACATACAAAGTCTCTTCAAAAACCTTGGATAATATTAGAATTCTGTTCAAACTAAACATTTTAAGCTTTATACCTAGGGCTTCTCATATGGCCAATGGCTGGCTTACAAGGCTTTTTGGGCTCAGGATAAAAAATTACATCTTTTATACAGAGTGCGGTTCAAAAATCATAGTGTCTCTTCTATACAAATCTTTTTGGAAAAATAATAAGAGTATATCAAAATTTTAGGCATTGAGGAGGTGTGGTTATCTAAGAGGGTGCTTATCAACTATATCCATCAAACAACACTTCTTAAGGTAGCATCCTCCTTTTGATACCATAAGATCTTGAGATGCACTTTATATTAATTGCATTAGCAATTTTGAAGGTGCTTCATCCTTTTGGTTCCCTAAGGTCTTGAGATGCACCTTACAGCCATCTTCATATTTTTGGTCCTTCCACTCTTGTTATTTTCTATCTTTAGAATGGCCAATTCTAGAGAGATAAAACCATTTAAGTATACCAAAGTTAGATTTAGTGACAAATAAATAACCAATATATGATCTTTTGTACTCCTTGCCTCCAGTCTTTGAGGTTTTATCTTTTGAGGAGTATGTTTCTCATCGTGCAACATTGGTGCGTATTCAACTTCAAAACCAAGATAGCACACAATGGAGATGGAGGCTAAAATTTTCTTCTTCTTCTTTGTTGAAGTTAGGGCTACAAGAATGCACACACAGCTTGAAGATGGAGAAGAATCTCAAGGTACATAACAAAAAATTTATTATTGGATGTGTGAATACAAGATAAGGTAGTTGCCCTAGAGTGATGGGCGTACAAAGCAGGAGGAAAAAAAACCTCCTAATGAGAAAAGAAAGTACCCAGCAATCCTAAGTGTGTTCACATACATCTTTCCCATATATATAATAACAAATTCTCCCTAGGAGTGTTGTGATGAATGAGAGTCGGCGGCACATAGTGTATAAGAAAGTGCCATCCCCTATAGACATGTCTAGTCCACAAAGTGAAGCAATCCCAAAGCTTTGCAAAATCGTCAAGCTTCTCATGAGGCAATGCTTTTGTAAACAAATCTGCAAGGTTGTCTTGTGTCAGCACATAAGCGAAGCTGATCTTCTCAATTGAGAATCTCTCCCTAACATGTGATAATGCACCTCAATGTGCTTTGTACAAGCATAAAAGATAGGGTTCCTCACAAATTTCAATGCGCTCTAATTTTCTGCGTGGATTAGAGTACCAAGATATTCTGGTCCAACTCCTAGATCATCCATAAGGAGTATGAGCCACACACACTCAATCATACATGTAGGCGTTGTTATGTACTTATCCTCATAACTAGAGGTAGTTGAAATAGGTTTCTTGTTGGTCAACCAAGATATGCATGAGCTGGCAATTGTACTCTCAATTGTACCTATAAAAGTTGTTATTTACTTAGCCTCACAACTAGAGGTAGTCGTAATAGATTCTTTCTTGCTCAACAAAGATATGCATGAGTTGTCAAGCAAGAAACAAAAACCACTCATTGCTACTCATATCCTATTAAAACCACCCCAATCTAGGTCAAAACAAGCATGTAAATCTGGTGATAATGATCCCCCTTGAGATAAAACAGTCCAAGATATATATTGTCACCCAATTAGCAAAAGATCCTCTTAACTACATGTCAATGCTTAGACCCTAGACTATCAATAAATTGGCTCACTTATGAGACTGCAAACTAAATATCTAGTTCTATACATAAATGAGGCTTGGGGATGCATTATGGAATCATGTTAATGTACCATGTGAGTTTAGCATGAGGTATTTTTCAATACAAATATTTTATGCAAATTAACAAAGATACATTAATAAAATGGATTTTTATATTCCATATTTTTTTTCTAATCATTAAAATAAAGAGTAATTCTAGTCACTCAAACATGTTAAAAAAGAGTTTTTTAATTACTCCACAAACATATGTTATATAGAAGGTCCTAAATAGTGCACCTCCCGAAAAATAAAGTAACCAATCGTTGTCTAGTAGAGGGTAACATTTATAGAATCTCCAACATCATGTAGACTTAAATTCAAATGCATGTCTTTCCATTGGAGTGGCAATTCGTTCGTAAGCATGAAGTCCAAATCTCCTTAGTAGAGTTTACATATACTTTGTCCGACATAGTACAATATCCTCATTGCACAATACTCAAAGAATGATATAAAAGTCTCAAATCTGAAGTTTCAAATTGGGCATTCAAATTATTCTTGAATTTAGCAATATATGTCTCATTTGGATCAATGAGTAGTAAATCATCCACATGCAAAATAGGATAAAATATACATCATCCACACATTTTACATACAAAGTGCTCTAAGTTGGACTATTTCAAAAACCAGTGCAATCGAATGATTATGTATCTTATCATACCAAGCACGAGAAGATTGCTTTAAACCATACACAATGCTTTATTACATATGTACACTTTCTTTTTGTCCTTTTTTGTAATAAAACATACAATAATTTACTAGATATGTACACTTTCTTTTCTTGTTCTTTCTTGATAAAACCTCAGGGGTGCATTGCATATACTTGTTTATACAACTCACCATTCAAGAAAGCAGTTTTAATGTCCGACCAATGTATATCCCATCCAAAATAAGAAGCCAATAAACAAATGAAATGAACAGTAGACATACGACAAGTTAAAGCAAAAGAAATTCATAATAAATGTCATTTTGCTGAGTATAACCTTTTGCAACAAGCCTTGCCTTGTAGCGATTAATACTACTATCTGACTTACGTTGTAGCTTATAAATCTACTTTGTACCAATGACCTTCTTGCTAGGAAGCAAGTCACATAAAGACCAAGTCTTGTTTTTCACAACTTTATCAGAATCATCTTGCATAACAGTAATTCAATTTTTCTAATTTTGTGTTTCATCAAACGTAAGAGGTTCCTCCTTGTCTCACATATTTCACACAATCAAAGCATAACAATCTGATACACAAGACGCATGATAAGAATCTGAACGAGAACGACTAAATAAAAATGCATCTGATTTACTACAATCAAAAGTATTTGAAGTACATAAATACTTTGGCCTTAGCCATAAATGGGTATACCCATGTAGGCCCTTAATAATTACTAAATGAAAGTCACAAAGTACAAATGACTATCAAAAGAAGGAGAGTGACTTGTGTCACAAACATCACTATGAACAAGCTAGAATTTGTAAGTAGTCCACAATGAATCATCTTTCATAAAACCTAGAATGTTTTTTTTTTTCAAAATACAGTATTCACAAGCATGCTTAGATGGTTCCTTCAAAGGACGTAATGAGATAACCATATCAAATTTTTACAAATGCATCAAATTAGCAAAATTCAGATGTCCAAAATACACATACCATAGTTTAGTATCTAAAACAGCTTCAATAATATTCATAACTATATTTTCAAATTTCTGCACAGTCATCATCAAAATTGAGCTTGTATAGCCTATGAGACAAGGTACCTCACGCCTCAAGAGTACCATCTGAACTAAGATTGTGAACAATACATATGTCATCTATAAAATTCACAATAAGGAAAATTCTTGTTAATGCAAAACCAAAAAAGAGTTTCTTCTTGATCCTATGTCATCTAGGATGAGTACAACTGTTTTAACTCTATGAACTAGATAAGAGGTAATGTTGGTGCAAGTGACAATATTTTCAGTGGGGACACATCAAGAGTGAACAAGTCACAATGAGATGTAATGTGCTTTATAGCACCACTGTCAAAATATCATAGATGTGAATTTGTACCTCAATCATGCATGTATCATGGATTGACACTATGCACAAAAATCCCATTCTGCATCAATAATAAAATTTACAAATTATGCAATGGATACATTTGAAGAGGATTCACTCTCTCTCTCTCTTATGTGTCTCTTTAGTCTTTAGTTTATGATATTTCTGGTCAGCAACTCTGCAATAGTTGCAATGGAACTTTTTCTTCCTCTTTCAAAAGATCTACCAAATGCATTGCCGTTATGGGAGATATTTATCACATATGTTTTGCTACCTAAAGAAGGAAAATTGGAAGTAGTAATGATTATTATTGCTACCTCTTTTTTGTGCAACAACAAAAGCCTGATCAACAAAATGTCACACAACCTTTTTTTTCTTGACATACTCTTTTGTAATAGTAAAGTGACCAAAGCATCAACTTAGTAGCATTATCATTGCCATGTGCAACAAGCCTCAAAGTAGAAGCAAAAGTCTCATACGAATCTAGTGATGCATTGAGGACAGTTTAAACAAGTGAATGGTCAGGAATGACTTCACCTAGAGTAATGAGTTGCTCATTTATATCTTTGATTTCAACAAGAAAAAGTTCCATCTCATCTTCCTCACCTATGACCTTTGATTCCAGCTATTTGCATAAAAATAAATTTTTGCCTCATTTGGAACCTGTATACAGACATGCTAGAATGTTTCAAGCTTGTTTTGCTATTTTGAATGAATAAAGGTAAAGAGTAATAGTGCATTTGATTTAAAAACACAATCAATACATGCACAAGCATATCTCTACTATCCTTATAAACCTCTTTAGCTATAGGTAAAACAATAGTAGCAGTAGGAGTAAAACTGCTAGAATCTACAACATCCTCCACAAAACCAAGGTATACATCATAACCTTTAACGATATTCTATATACCCTTGGATATAAATCCATAATGCATCATGTAACCCCACGATGGATAGTTATCTCCATCTAATTTGTCATTAGCAAAACACATCTTGAAAACATCCTTGTTCATAGCCATGGTGAAAGATTGAACTTAATATAGAAAATACCCAAACTGAGTACAAAGTAAAGAAAAATTGTATGTGTTATATAGCACAAACCATAGTAGGTTGTCGAAGGCCTGTTATGCATAAAAATACAGTGGAAAAATTCTCCACAAAATTAAAAAAATTCCTATGTAGTATTTGTAGCGTAGGCCAAAACGAGCCCGAATCAAAATTTTGAGCTCTCTCAAAGTATATATCAACCTATTGATACTCACCAAAGCACACCAAAATCAGAGAAAGTGAGCAATGTTGGTGACTATACATAGGAGGACGCGATCGTACTCTAATACAAATTGTTGAAGTTAAGAGTTACAAGAATACACATAGCTTGGAGATGGAGAAGAAGCTCAAGGAACGTGTGTGTGTGTGTGTGTGTGTGTGTGTGTGTGTGTGTGTGTCCATCCGTCCCCCCAAACACACACACAGACACACACACACTTAGACTTACCTGCAAGCGATTAAAATTTTCTTTCTTCTAGAAATCAAGATCGAAAGCTCGTAAACTAATTAAACTTATGATAGAAAAGGGAATATGTTTGATGGCTACCTGCTTGATTAATGTTGCAAAGATTTTCCGTGGACCACCATGAAGAAAATCTTCTCATGAAGAAGTTAAAAACCAACAAAGCACAAAGATTTGCCACAAGAGGGAAATATTTTGACATAGACAAGCTGGATGTGGATGCATGGGCAACCTTTGCTTGCTCAACCATACCTTTTGGCACTATATATACCCACATACACCCACACCTTGACAGTTGCTGAAGGTGGTGGACAACCAAAGAGATACAGGGAGAGAGGCTGCACGGCGAATCGCCGTGGCCGCATGGCCGATGCAAGATCGCTCGATGAACCACTGATGGTGTTGATGCTGTGTATTGTATACAAAGTATGAATGCAGCCCACTTGAGCTTGGAGATTTGAAAGCTCAACAGGAGGAGGGGGTGGGGCACAAGAATTGGTGTTGTGCCATAGCCATGTAGAGGTCCATCAAGAGCTTGTCATGATGCTTTACAAGCTCAGAGGGATAGTGATGGCCGGAAGAAGCAGAGTAAAGGAAGGGGTGGGAGGGATAGGGAACCCCGAATGCAAGCCCTTCCGAGGACGAGGTCAGCTTCGCGGATGCAGAGAGCATAAGATTGACGTAGGCATCACGGAGCTTGGCCAAGAGCGAGAGTGGCGAGAGCCAGCGCCACCGCAACCGAGACGCGGCGGTCCTCAGTCTGAACACCGGTCGCGGCCTGTTGCCAAGCCTTGCCACTCTAATTCTGCTGCTGCGCTTTCTTGTACTGCCTTTGGAGCTGCTCTTTGGAAGCCTGAGGTAGCCTAATCGCCGCCGCGAGAAGGCAATTGCTTGTAGAAGCCTGCGGTACCAATCCCTTCGAGCAGTTATTATGTCAGCTTCCTCTTGCTCTGCAGGCATCGTCTCTAATTCTTGCTTCCCCATTGCTCTGCACAGAGAGAGAGAGAGAGAGAGAGAGAGAGAGAGAGAGAGTTTATGTAGTTTTCTACTGGCTGAATTGGCAGACAAGACTCACAAGAGAGAAAGGGATGCATGCAGAGAGAGAAGGTAGAGAGAGATGGGCGGAAGCAGACATAGAAATGGCCTTGTCATGCCTGCCTCGAACATTGACCTGCAAAATGCGACATATCTCTCATCCAGCACGCAGGCCTGAGGCAGGCTCTTTTATCATCTCTCTCTACAAGAACCCGTGCGTGTCCATCACCACCCCACCTGGTACTACATACCACAAAAGGCTTGAGCCTTGGAGTCTCTCTTCCTTCCAAGCATACACTGTTTTCACCGAGCCATATATATAAACTAGTACGAGTGGCCTCTCTCTCTCTCTCTCTCTCTCTCTCTCTCTCACACACACACACACACACACCAACCAGATTTAGACACATCTAAAGGGCTCCCCTTTTCGCCATATTATGTTAGTTTAGATTATTTTAGTAAAAAAGACTAAGACCTTTGTCACACATGTCCGTCCTCTTGTGTGTGCAAGTGAAGTTGCAAAAGAGCATTTGGCTCTCTTGCAATTGTCCAATGCTCTACAAAAGTGGGCGGCTTGAACCACCCATCCATCTTTTCCCCCCGTTTGCTGACATACAAAGCAACACATGTGCAAGTGTGTGTGATTAGCATCAAGCCTTCTGCACCAAACTTTTTTTACGCAGTTGGTATAGGCCAATCTACCAAATTGCGATTCTACACAATTTGACTATCCAAATGACCACCTTGTGTGACAAAGACAATGCCCAAATAGGTTCATGCTTGGCCGTCTAAGGACATACCAACCTCAGGCAATGCTCGTGCGAAAGGAGAATGTTTAAACAAGGACCGCCAAATTTTGCATCTAGGTATGTCTCAGCCACTCCAAGGGGCCATAGTTTGTCAAAATTTTAACAATGAGAAGGCTCACATGTGCCTTCTTAAACAAGGAAAGCTTTCAATGCTTCACCTAACACATTAGATATCGTTGTAGGATTTAGTACAAGTCTAGCATCCGAATTGCTCTATAAAGAGGAAGAATTAGATAGTGCAAAGTTGCAGAGCAATTGCACGAGAAGGGGGCTTACAACATAGCCTAAATTGTAAAGCTCTAAAGTTAATGAAGCAATCAACTACCAACCAAAGGTGATGATCTGTAGTGCACGGTTTGAACGATCGTAAATATTATCCAGAGTAGTGCAACAACATCTAGAAATCAGTCTCTCACATGCCAAAATAGTCGTACAACCTTAGAAAGGCCCTTCTTGCTCACTTGAAGCTAGTCAGATGAACTCTACTAGTCTTGGCTCTGTGTGTGTGTGTGTGTGTGCACGCACGCACGCACGTGCATGCGCATTCTGGTCTCAAAATGGTACCAACTCCAATCCAAGTTGCAAGTTTTGCCCCAAATTTATCAAAGCGCCCTCGCGCCCACTCTAAGGAGCCCCAACTCCCTTCTAGAATTCATAACTTTTTTTACATAAATAAAAATAAGATTTCATGATCCTTGAGATTCTCAAGATAATTGGAAGCTTCAAGTACTATGGTTCAATCTTGAGAAGCACAAAAGAAAGGATTTTCCACACATAAAGAAAGGGAAAAGGAGCCAAGAAATCCCATAATGCATACTTTCTTGGACATTGCAAAAAGATGCCAAAGCACACTTTTGTTGGGACCAGAGGGTGTCCATGTCATGTGATGCAAGTGCATAAATTTTACAAAACGGTAAAAGTGAGACTTTGAATGATTTTTTATGCGTTAAGGCGATGGTCTTTTTACAAGATTGATGTAAAATCTCAATGTGAGATCTCTCTCTCTCTCTCTCTCTCTCTCTCTCTCTCTCTCTCTCTCTATATATATATATATATATATATATATATATATACCCCCCCCCCCCCCCCCCCCCCCCCCCCTTTCAAAGGACGAAAGCACACACCCACCCACCTCACCATAGGGACTCTCCCAAACATGGTGTGCATTTGAGCTTGGAGATTTGGAAGCTCAACTAGTGGAGGGGGCTGGGATATAGTCAATATTTGAAGCTTGTGGCTCCAATAGTTGGTGCAAGATTCGTATGTTCGAAGCTCGTGGCTCGGACAGTTGGTGCAACTTATACACACATATATGTCTCTCAGGGTATTTTGTGTGGGTGAACACACACACACACACACACACACATGCCTATATATGCAAGTGTGTGCAATGTGGATACATATCTCTATATATTAAAGTGTGGTTTCTTTTGGGTCTCTCTCTCTCTCTCTCTCTCTCTCTCTCTCTCTCTGTGTGTGTGTGTGTGTGTGTGTGTGTGTGTTTGTTTTTGAAAGGTAGAGGCATTTCGTAATGGACGGGGGTTAGCACCCCTGCCCACATCATATTTGAACTTCTCTTCCCCCACCCTCTCTCTCTAACTCTACCACCTTCCCCCCACCCTCTCACTCTAACTCTAGCAGAGGAGGTGGAGTTACACAAGCCCCCACCTCATTCCTCTATTTCAGCAACAAGAAGCCACTTCTGTAGTGTCGCCTCTTAGTGCGTGCGAAATGTCTCTTATACACATGGAACCTTTGTGGGCAATGCGTCTTTTGTTTTTAAAAGAAAAATTGAAGAGTAATAAACTCTTGTCTAAAGTTTAAAGTTTTGTAGGTACATGTGATTGCATATGTAATCTTGAAGATCAATCTCGATTTGTTTTCTAGTTTCCAACAAAGGCTCGCATGCGTGGGAGGATTGTGTCATGCAGCTTGTGTAAGATAGTATGTCATTCTACTTGGACAGATCAAGCCACCTGTTTACCCCAATTCCACTCAACAAACATGCGAAAAAAGCGTTGTCCTAAAACTTCGCAAACCTACATATTTATACTACTAGCTCGCGCGACCCGTCTATCAACGGGTCTCGTTCACTCTGAAAATGACACACACACGATCAACACTATCACCAATAACCTACGGATACTTTTTTATCCTTTGTTCAAATGCAAGTTTTTGTCTCTCTCTTTTGCACGCGTGCGTACACGCGCGCACACACACACACACACACACATAGAGAGAGAGAGAGAGAGAGAGATTACATAAAAGAACATTACTAAAGAGACAATTTCAAACCAAAAAAAAAAATGTTTACATTATTGCAAAGGCTAAGGAGTTTATCTGAATAGCACTCTTAATCGCGCTATGTCAACAGGATCAAGATATTGATTTGGAGCTCTACACACTTCTCTTAAATCTATTTTTTGAACCCAACTTAAGTAAATCTCGCTCGCTCTTACCATGACACACATGATGTTTATAAAACTTGGATTTGTCATTGCTCACAAAAAATGCCTTTAACCCATATCTCATTGGTGTATGACCTTGTACAAAGTGGGTACAATATGACCATATTCTAAGTACCAGATAGTTTGTCCCACTTCGCCATTGGGGGGTAGAGAGAGAGAGAGAGAGAGAGAGAGAGAGAGATGGAAAGTCTCAAGATCATCGGAGACCCTCCAAACTGGCCATTATCTTATACATACATAAGTGTCTCAGGTCATTTTAGCCTTCAGAAGACATTAATATAACATTTTAGTTAATCTCTCTCTCTCTCTCTCTCTCTCTCTCTCTCTCTCTCTCTCTCTCTCTCTCTCTCTCTCTCTCTCTCTCCAGAGGACACCCACATGATGTCACACATTTCTCCTCATACTCATACATCATTACACTTTTATGCTTTTTCTCTATTTTTTATGACATCTCTATCTATTTCTCTCTCTTATCCCTTTATTTTTATTGCTTCATTCTCTATTATGATCTTTCTCCTTCTCCAATTTTATTCTTTGTTCTCTTTTTCATCTCTTTCTTTCTACACCCTATCAAGTCTCTATCTGTTTATTTTCTACCGTTCAAGGATGAGTTGTAGCATAGGTCATTTTAGCATTTAGAAGATGTTAATAAAACATGCCATTCCAACTCTCAATAATGTCTCTCTCTCTCTCTCTCTCTCTCTCTCTCTCTCTCTCTCTCTCTCTCTCTCTCTCTCTCTCTCTCTCTCTATCTACAAACCTCGTATCAGATTCACCATGGTGTAACCATTTGGTCTTATAGGTCATTTCAACATTCAAAAGATGCAATTAATACAACATTTCATTCCAACGCTCAATAATGTCTCTTTCCTTTTTTTTATTAACGTTCTTGGGAGCCCATTTCCTAAAAGGGAGCTAATATTGAGTGAGCATGAGCATGAGAGAGAGAGAGAGAGAGAGAGAGAGAGAGAGAGAGAGAGAGAGAGAGAGAGAATCTCCATGCCTACCACTTGGGAAGGTTGCATGTGTAGAGGCAATAACCATTTGAGTTGTCAGCAAAGCATGCCAATCCATGCAAAGAGGTCATGAAGGCCGCATTGTCGCGTATGATGGAAGACTAAAGCTATGCCATTTTTTGGCTTTGGGGTCATATACCAATCCTCTGTCCTTAGGAAATGAAATACCAAGGTGCAGAAGGAGCCCTACCTTGCGGATATGGTTGAATAGCCTTGACGACCTGATAGCCTTCCATCAAGTGCACACCGCACTGGGACAAAAGATGCTTGAGATATGCAACCATGCGAGGATTTTCTTGACCATCTCATCGGGAAGGGAAAGGAAGGAGTCCACCCCAACGTATTGTGCATCATAAAAGACTACCTGTGGGGCCGCATTCCGCCACTAAAGGAATGATGTGAAGCAATACCCATTTGACCAGTTGCGCGTGTCACCCCAATCCCACTCACTGATCCCTTTTGGCCAGAAGCTCTGACACGAACGGATCAGTGAGAGTCTCCATCTCAAAAATCAAGGATATGGTATAAGGAGGAGCGTGAGCTAGAAACTTGAGGACGCAGCATTCTGCTCCTACAGAAGGAGGTAAATGGGAGGAGCACCATAGCTGTTAAAGAAACCTGCATGTGGGTAATATTGTAAGCAATATGGGAGCAATAACCTACAGAGTCGTAGAAAATATGAATTTGTACGTGTGTGTACGTGACGTGTCTTCTTGGTGCTTTGGAGGAGCCACTAGCGTATAAAATTATAAAGTTTAGATTTCTGCCCCAAAATGTGGGAAGCTTTCGGCCTCTGGATGAAAGAATATGGCTTGTTATGGGGATGGAAGTTGAAGACATGCACGGATGCATAAATGGGAGGTTAGCTTATGATTTCTTTGCTCAGTTCGTCGGCATAAGGAGCAGCATAATGCTTGGTCATTGACAGAGGGGAGGTGTGTGGCGCTTTGGTGGCACTTTCGTCTTGAAATTGGGCAAGACGGAAGCTACGCAGAGACCTACCTAACTGGTTGTGTGCACCATTTCTAAAGTACACATATTCTACTCTAGAGTGCTCAGCCTCCTACCCTTGCTTTGTGCCATCTACAGTGCATTTCCGGGACACGACCATGGAAGCTCGCAATCGTATTTTGCCACTGCAGCCTAGGGTGTTGCAACTTCCATCAGTAACACACCCTCGCTTCGCATTCGTTGCAAAAAGCCACATTTGGACAAATCTTGCAATCCATGTGCTCCTTGTGTAACCCAGCGACACGCTTGTGTAATGCCACATGCCTTCAAGGTGCACGTGTACGTGATTGCATTGGAGAGATGCCCTCTCTTTGCATCTGCTGAAAACAACTCTTTTCCTTCCTAACCCTGACCCTATTCGACATATCCTGGAATCAATGCACTCCATGAGACAACATGCATCTAAAGAGACACCCTCTCTTCGCATCAGGTGAAGACAGCCCAGATTGTATGTGATTGCATCTGAAAAGACACCATCGCTTTGCACCCGTTGAAAAATGCCCAGAGCTGCTTGGCCTTGACAATTTTGCAATGAAATACACGATAATACCATGTAGTGAGTAATCTGGGTGTTTGTCCATGCTGTCTTGAATGATTTTTTCAGAAGGTTGAGATTTTCCTTGAACTTGTTCATATCACCTTGTGACCAGTCATCTTTGTCGCACATCAAAAATAGGATGTCTATTGATCGCCAAACCTCAGCCTTCGCGTTACGAGTAGTTGGTTCTTGGTCTTTGACTGCAATATGTAGCTTTTTCCAGCTCTGATACTCTACCTTGCTAACATAAGATGTGTTATATAATTTTCCATGTTTTGTTAGCTTCGGATCTCTTGTACCTTGGGGCTTAGATAAAAACCTCCGTGCCTTCACCCCACCGATGGATGGTTTGCATGGGACATCCTTCTCAGCAGTTGATCTCTTTTCATCCCGCTGGATTTTCACATTGCCACCATGAAGCCCCATATCCGATAGTACCATTTCTAAGCACTGTAGGGCTACTTGTCGTTCTGCCGAGTTCTTAATCTTCCAAGCAAACCCGATGTATAAGTAGACCAGTTTCTCCACAATTCTACGAAGGGCATGCATTGTACAAATGTGGACATTCACAAGTGGTATTTTCAAAATCGGTCGAAAAGCAGGATCCTCAATGTGACGTGTTGGAGCTTTTCTCCACCACTTTGGGTCCATGACCTTTGCAGGCTCCATGCAGAACAAACACGGCGACTTTGCCATTGCACCCATTCCACAATTATACATTCACTTTAATGTTTTGAGGTCACCTGCAAGATGCCACTGAACTTGAAAGTCTCCCCTTCCATCTAGACGTAGTACCTCTCCTGGTTAGTCTGTCGATCAATCACCTCCGGAATATTAGTTCGATGGAACACCCAATATAGAATCTCATGATCTTCTTTCTTTACCTGCAACACAAAATAAATGAGACTTAAGTAGATGTGAACATTTGAGCTTACCTGAGAATCTCGCTTACCTCAAACGCACCAAGCCACCATATGTTAGATTCTGATTGAACACTAAAATATAAAGGATCATCACTGGGACACTTTGAGAGGGCTCTATTCATTAAAGTAATAGTAACACGCTCTAGCTTTTTCTCTTTAACAAGCTCACACTCATCCAGTTTTAACACAAAATGTAATACCCCTCGTGACTCTTCAAATGTGATGTTGTAAAACTCCACCATTCTCTTCTGTAATATCCGCAGGTCCATAAAAATATTATTGAGCTCATCATATGCCATGTTTGCTCCATGGCCACTGTAAGTTGCTTTAATATGAAAGGGCTATCCAAGATAGTCTCCCTGTGCCTCGTTAAGCTGAAGCCTCTCTTTCCAAACACTTGAGGCTGATGGTAGAAGTTTGGATTTTATACCCTTCTTAACAAAGATGGATGAGACAGACTTTTAGATAGCCGAATATCCTCTTTTGCTTACACCAAGTGAATCAAGTGTGCCTTGTATCTCTTTTGCAGGCACTGAGTTCGCTGAAATAAAGCGGTCCACTACATTTCGTTGTAGGACCTTAAACTTCTTGTCATGTACTATATCTGCTGCCAGGCTTCTACTTATAAGTGGCTTCAATCTCTTTCCTATATTGGCTTTGGGGTCAATGTTTTCCTTGTCAGGATAGATTGAATCTCTGCATGAAGACAATGCATAAGTAAATAACAGAAAATTTGCTTCACTAACACTATTTAGGCACATGAAAACAATGCATAACAAGAAAAAACAAAAAGATTACTTAACTAAGACAATGTAGCCAACCAAGAAGCATCACCTTAATGCTCGGATTCTTTTCTTGAGACCTCCTGATGCAACCTGCAATGTTTCAAGATTGTGCAATTTCTTCTTTCGGATACGACCACCCAAGATGGTGTCCTTCATTTGACAACTTCGCACCTTTCCTTTCAGTTCTTGTACCTCTGTTTTATGTTGCAAAATGGTAACCTGATCTGTAGAATGTAAATGTGAAAGGCGAACAATCTCACATTGTTGAGCTTGGAGAATGCTCTTGTAAGTTTCAGCTTATCTTGTAAGAGATTTACAATAACCCAGAAGGCCCTTTTCTCCATCACCAGCAAAGGTCAATAAGCTTGTAGGATTGACAAACGGTGGAGACGCATTAGTCATTGGATTCTTAGGGTAGAGAGAGCCTCTCGTCCAGATATCTATGTGTTTAGCTCCCTGAGCTCTGAGCGTGTCTATGGAAGCGGGAGGTATATGTGTGTTTGTTTTACTGCGCTTAATCAATGGTTGGTACCCATTGTCCAAATCAATGTGAAGGTGATATTTGGCTCATTTCTGGGTAACATTTGTGCCATTTGAGGAGTGCGCCATTAGCCAAATGTGCAGGTTTAATGGAAAGTGAATAGCGGATGCGCCTTCGTCCCTCCATGTTAGCCTCATTCCCTCCATATTGACGAGGTTCATTCAATGCAACTGAAAAGAGGATTATCCCTCAATCACTACGAACGAATGTTCAGAAGAGTAAGGAATCTACTTAAAGTACACTTTTTGAACTTTTACTATGAAAGACCCAGCTCTTTTATTTGCCATTTTTTCTAGAGAGAGAATGCAAAAAATACATTTTCTTAGAAGGCCCTCCAAATGACCTCCGAAATTCCCTAATGCTAGATCGTATGTGATTGCATCAGGAGACACACCATCGCTTCGAATCTATTGAAAAATGCCCAAAGCTCCTTGGCCTTGCCCATTTTGCAATCAAAGCATTTCAAGAGACGACATCTAGAGAGACATCCTCGCTTCACATCAGGTAAAGACAGCCCAGATCGTATGTGATTGCATCTGGAGAGACACCATTGCTTTGCATCCGCTGAAAAATGCCCAGAGCTCCTTGGCCTTGCCCATTTCGCAATCAGAGCATTTCAAGAGACGACATCCAAGACAGGAAGCTCCTCAAGCTTATGAAGTACACAACATTTGGCATACATGTCGACCAAGGCAGTGCCAAGCACGACATATCTTGCAATCAATGCACTCCATGAGACAACATGTTGCTGGAGAGACACCTTGGCAAAATGTGGGAAGCTTTCGGCTTCTGGATGAAAGAATACGTCTTGTCATGGGGATGGAAGTTGAAGACATGCATGGATGTATAAATGGGAGGTTAGCTCATTTTATTTGCTCAATTGGTTGGGGTAAGGAGAAAAATAATGCTTGGTCATTGACAGAGGGAGGAGGTGTGTGGTGCTTTGGTGGAACTTTGGGCCCGATCAGCTTGCTATTGGGCAAGAAGCAAGCTCCGCAGAGACCTACCTTATTGGCTACATACACCATTTCTAAAGCACACAGATTCTACTCCAGAGTGCTCAGCCTCCTGCCCTTGCGGTGCGCTATCTAGAGTTCCTTTCTCGGGACATGACCATGGAAGCTCACAACTGTATTTAGCCACTGTAGCTGGGGTGTTCCTACTTCCATCAGTAACACACCCTCGCTTTGCATCCGTTGCAAAACGCCACATTTGGACATATCCTGCAATCCATGTGCTCCTTGTGTAACCCAGTGACACACTTGTGTAATGCCACATGCCTTCAAGGTGCACGTGTACGTGATTGCATTGGAAATATACCCTCTCTTTGCATCTACTGAAAACAACCCTTTTCCTTCCTAACCCTGATCCTATTGGACATATCCTGGAATCAATGCACTAAATGAGACAACATGCATCTGGAGAGACACCCTCGCTTCGCATCAACTGAAAACAGCCCAGATTGTATGTGATTGCATTTGGACAGACACCATCGCTTCGCATCAACATGCATCTGGAGAGACACCCTCACTTCGCATCAACTGAAAACAGCCCAGATTGTATGTGATTGCATTTGGACAGACACCATTGCTTCGCATCCGCCGAAAAATGTCCACAGCTCCTTGGCCTTGCCCATTTCGCAATCGGTGCATTTCAAGAGACAAAATCTAGAGAGACACCCTCCCTTCGCATCAACTGAAGATAGCCCATATCGTATGTGATTGCATCTGGAGAGACATCATGGCTTCGCATCCGCTGAAAAATGCCCAGAGCTCCTTGGCCTTGCACATTTCACAATCAATACATTTCAAGAGATGACATCCCAGACAGGAAGCTTCTCAAGCTTATGAAATGCACCACATGTATGCCGACCAAGGCAGTGCCAAGCACGACATATCTTGAAATCAATGCACTCCATGAGAGAAATTTTGCTAGAGAGACACAGATTCTTCTCTAGAGTGCTCAACCTCTTGCCCTTGCTTTGCACCATCTACAGTGCCTTTTCGTGACACGACCATGGAATCTCGCCAACCGTATTTTGCCATTGCAGCCTAGGGTGTTGCAACTTCCATCAGTAACACACCCTCGCTTCGCATCCGTTGCAAAAAGACACATTTGGACATATCATGCAATCCATGCACTCCTTGTGTAACCCAGCGACACTCTTGTGTAATGCCACATGCCTTCAAGGTGCATGTGTACGTGATTGCATTGGAGAGATACCCTCTCTTTGCATCTACTGAAAAAAACTATTTTCCTTCATAACCCTGACCCTATTGGAAATATCCTAGAACCAATGCACTCCATGAGACAACATGCATCTGGAGCGACACCCTCGCTTCGCATCAGGTGAAAACAGCCCAGAACGTATGTGATTGCATCTGGAGAGACAACATCGCTTCGCATCCACTGCAAAATGCCCAAAGCTCCTTGGCCTTGCCCATTTTGCAATCGGTGCATTTAAAGAGACGACATCTAGAGAGACATCCTCGCTTCACATCAGCTAAAAACATCCCAGATCGTATGTGATTGCATCTAGAGAGACACCATTGCTTCGCATCCGCTGAAAAACGCCCAGAGCTCCTTGGCCTTGCCATATTCGCAATCAAAGAATTTCAAGAGACGACATCCAAGACAGGAAGCTCCTCAAGCTTATGAAGTACACAACATTTGGCATACATGTCGACCAAGGCAGTGCCAAGCACGACATATCTTGCAATCAATGCACTCCATGAGACAACATGTTGCTGGAGAGACACCTTGGCAAAATGTGGGAAGCTTTCGGCTTCTGGATTAAAGAATACGGCTTGTCATGGGGATGGAAGTTGAAGACATGAACGGATGTATAAATGGGAGGTTAGGGTAAGGAGCAAAATAATGCTTGGTCATTGACAGAGGAGGAGGTGTGTGGTGCTTTGGTGGCACTTTGAGCCCGATCAGCTTGCTATTGGGCAAGATGCAAGCTACGGAGAGACCTACCTTACTAGCTACATGCACCATTTCTAAAGTACACAGATTCTGCTCTAGAGTGCTCAGCCTCCTGCCCATGCTATGCGCCATCTACAGTGCCTTTCCCTGGATACGACCATGGAAGCTCGCAACTGTATTTATCCACTGCAAGGTGGATGCATGAATAGGTGGCCTGGTTTCAACCGGTTGAAAGTTGCTTTTGGAGGCTTAAAATTTAGGGGGTATGAAACTGGTGTTATGGGCAAGAATTGTTTGAATTAAATAATCGTGTGGAGGATACAAAATCTTAATAATCGTGTGGAGGATTCAAAAACACGTGTGGAGCCCACGTCAGACGAATGTTCAGTCAAATGTTTGCATGACTGTACTTCTCCATATCTTTGTGCCTTTCTCCTTCTGCACCTTTCTCAGCTCACTCTACAGCCCCCTGTGCACGCTTCTTATCCTTCACTATGGATAGCAACCTAAGAAAGAGCCCAAGGAATGCAGCCCGACAGGTCTCTCCCGCAAAGACCTGACATTCTCCCACGAAGATATGTCACCTCTCTCTGTCTCTCTCTGTGTTGTGTACAGCGGACATGTATGTGTAGTAGAGTATTGAGGCGTGGATATATTGAGTAATGAATATGGATTTATTCTTTTCAAAGACAGAAGTTACAGCCTCCTCCCAAAATCAGCCTCTTTGTTCACCCCAAGGATGTGGAGGTGCCATTAAAGGCATTCTTCATGACAAAGGAGGATTTTCACAGAGAATATGGGTTAAGTCTTGAGGGGAAAGATGTTAGGAAGTTGACAGATGCAGATGTGCCCATATCCGACTGGATGAAAGTTTTCACGTGTCTTCCAGTGAAGGAGAAAAAAGTGCCGATAAAAACAGCAAGGCCGGATCACTACAAGGCACTCTACCAGCTCTACAAGCAGGTGTATCAATCCAAACCACCAAACTATCTGTTGGGAGTCAAGTTTGCACGCGGATATGTTTATTTTGTATGCACAGGTCTGGTAAAGTGGGTTGAGTTTGCATCTGAGGTGGTGAATAATGTGACCAATGAAGGTCACTTAGATAGGAAAAGAGAACAATGTAAGTTAGAGACTTCCCAAGTATCCACAGGAACCCCAAGTGGTTCTGCCATCTTGTTAGTAAATACCCCATCTGGAAGTATACCAGCCGGAAGTGGGCTTTTTGCAACTACTCAGTCTACGTTTAATGTTGAAGTATCCACTTCCTTGCAAGAACTACTTATTGAGGTTAGAAAATCTCATGACAATGTATTAGCCGAGTGTCAGAAGGCTAAGGATTATGTGGTCAAATCTGTTGTTGATGTGCACCATTGCGAGGGTGCCCTTGACACCATCCGAATGCACTTCCCTGACGATGCCAATGTACCAACAGGCTTGCTTGACAGCCTCCAAGAAAAATTTGACCAAGCAAAAGCCACCCTACAGCAGACACAGGTATTCTTTTAACTCCATCTTATTGTAGTATTGTAGTATAATACCTGCAAAGTATTGGTTTGGATGTACAATATATTATAGTCTATATATTGTTGTGGAATGATTACACAATAATACCTATAAAGTAGATTGATTACTATAAATAATGGTAACATACCTGCAAAGTAACGGTTGCAATACCGTTATTGGTATTCTATTGGTGAACATGTTACTATAAGTTCTATCAATGATCACAATAACGGTATGAAAGCAACATAATACAGGTATAACAACAAAATAATATCGATATAGTAACAAAACAAAATAGTAGTTTAACACTAAAGTAACAGTATGATTATAATAACCATTTTGTACTGAAACTCTAATAGTGAAAATGGTATTATAAGTTTTACAATACCAGTATTATGGCTCTACCATACCGGGATGGGTAGAATGTGGTACCACAAAACCGAATAATAAAAAAACATAATAGTATGACAATAACATCAATTCGGTAAGGGTAGATGACAATACGGTAGGATGTTATCATATCGGTAGGATTATATCCTACCGGTATGATTACATCATACCGGTATGATTAAATCCTACCGATATGATTATATCCTACCGGTATGATTACATCTTACCGGTATGGTTATATCCTACCGGTATGATTATATCCTATCGGTATGGTTAGATCCGACCGGTATGGTTAGATCCGACCGGTATGATTACACCCTAACGGTATGATAAAATCCAACCGGTTTGATGTTATCCTTCCGGTATAATGTTATCCTACCGGTATGATGTTACCGGATGTTATCCTACCGGTATGATGTTATACTATCCAGTATAATAACATCATACCGGTGGGATAACATCATACCGGTATGATAACATGATTATATCGATCTTCAAGCATTCAACCCGATTTTATACCTATTTGACATTGTCTGATAACAGAGGTCTCTTGCCTACAGGAAGAATTATCCAAATGCTTGGAGCGTGAGGAAACCTTTGGTCTCTGTGTCACGTTTGTGACAGACATGATTAGTCAACCAATGCTACCTAAAACCATAGTCTTGCCTGCACGAGTTTCAGCTCCTCGACATAGTGTTGTTCTCATTGATGTGTGCAATGCTTGTGGTGTAAAAATTCATGATCACAATCGCTCAAGCCATGTTGTTCTATTGCCTTTTTCACATGCATACCATGCATTTTGCTATGCTCACTTGACTGAGAAAGGAAAGTGTCTGCTTAAGGATTGCCCCGGAGTTATTTTTGCAGAAGACCAATCCCTTCTAAAGAAGAAGCCAGTTGAACCATGCCCAACAATAGGTGAGAAAATTGTTTCAACGGGTAAGAAACACACCATTGTTTTAATCAAGTGGTTGATTTTTGTCTTCTCTGATGTTTTTTCAGAGTCAAGCTGCTTCAGAACTACTACCGGTAAAGACATAGGGAACGATGCAGTGATGCCTGCATACAAGACACCTGTGGAGGTTTTGGTTGATGAAATTGTCCCTGGTAATGCTGAGAAACCTGTTTCGGAAACAACAGAAGAAGAACAAAACTTTGAGGTAAAGAAGCAGAGTACGACTGGTGCTGAAGGGAAAACCCAGAATGAGGAAGACGATGTGTTGCTAGACACTGGCGTGCGGGTGACAAGATCAAAGACCCCAAGAAAACCAGGCCAACGTGGCAAGAGTAAGTTTTTCATTGATTAAGGCTCTAATAAGTGATCTTTTGCTGCACAGCTTTCTAAAGCTGATGGTAGTGTAGATGTCAGGCTGGAGGGAAGTCCCGAGGAGACCCTTTCTCAGCATATGAGAAAGGCAAAAAAAATAAAATCGAGAAGACTGCAAATGAGAAGCCTGAAATGGAGCAAAAAAGCAAGGAAGAGGAAGAGACCCAGGGGCAGCCAGAAGAGGAGATGGACATAGAAGACACTAAGGAGATGTAGAATACCGGCACAAGTTCTGACCCTAAACCCAAAGAATAGTTTGGTCCCCCCTATGTTTCTTTTTATGTAACCACTTCTGAAATTAATATAACTTTCTTTCACATTCGAAGTCTCTTTCATCTTGTGCCTAATTTTTGAACATTGTGTATTTTTATTGTATGATTTAAATCTGTAGATATGTCCTAATTGCATATTTAAATTTGAGTCTTGTGTAATTTTGCATCTACAGATATGTTTTCAGTTGAAGAATGGCGCCTTGCAGATAGGTTCAGGGCTGACAAGCAGAATGGCAGGGCTGACATTCGTGCAATATGGAATTGGGTGTTGTCTCCTCCATTGCTCGTGCTTCCTCTATGGTATAGACTGTGTAAAAGAATCCCACTGATATGGCCAAGGCCACCACCTCCGTTGAGCGTCCAGCGTAGGGTTCTCATTTTGGACCTTAATGGATTACTGCTCAAGAAATCTGATGAAAAATATGGTGAAGAATTGCCCTACTGGCCAAAAATGTGATATGTTGTTGAAGGGGATACACAATTTTGGGTAAGGCTCGATGCAGAAGTGTTTCTGAATTTTTGTTTCAGATGGTTCGAAGTGTGGATATGGAGCTGTTGCGAGTTTGAGAAGCTCAAACGCACGCTAGCAACAGTGTTCCCAGACGACCACAAAAGATTCAATAGAGTGGTAAGTCAGGCGTAGTGCACAAGGGCCCCTTTTAAAATGGGTGCGACAGATAAACCGGTGTTCCATAAGAATCTAAAAAATTTTCCTGACCTACAATGATTCTGGATATAAGCTAATGTTTAATTCATTGGGGTCATTTCTTGTTTTCCCAAAGCTAGAAAAAGCAATCTAAAGAAGTGCGCGCCTGTTTTCTGTCAACCACTGTCATAAACTGACTGGCACACTGGTTGATCTCTAAGGACAGAATTGAGTATACAAAGAGGACTGTAATTTGTGAAGACGGACAACCTGACGACACCTATGTGCGTCCATTTTATTGGAAATGGCGGATTGAATTTTTCCAGAAGAAAGGAACAGATTTTTTTTATAAAACAAAAGCTTCATAAAGTCTGTGAAGTGGGCGACTTTTGTCGATGTATTTTTTTGTTGATGGATGTAAATGGTGAATTACTCAGCCTTCTTGTCAATCAATGTAACAGAATTCATGTATAATACATTTACAAGTTGCACAGAAATACGTTGTATTCTTTATTTGAAGTATCTTGCAAATAAAAGGAGAGAGGGAGAGGGACAAAGAGAGAGAGAGAGAGAGAGAGAGAGAGAGAGAGAGAGAGAGAGAGAGAGAGAGAGAGAGAGAGAGTCTAATACCGTTATGATACTGAGAAGTGACTGGTATGATACCGGTATGATACTGAGAAGTGACAACGAGAGAGAGAGAGAGAGAGAGAGAGAGAGAGAGAGAGAGAGAGAGAGAGAGAGAGAGAGAGAGAGAGAGAGAGAGAGGGAGAGGGGCTTGTATGATACCGGTATGATACTGAGAAGTGACTGGTTTCAAACACAGTTTAGTTTACAGTTAAAGGCAGAGTCAGAGAAAGGGATTCTGCCATCATGTTTGTACTATTATTGTACTTGTACTGTAACCTCCAACTTGTATGATACCAGTACAAAACCATTAAATTGCCGCCTTTATAGAACCAGTTTATTTAAAACATAAGGACATCTAGTGATTCAAAGGGATAAACAAAGACATTTTTATATTTTAAAAAGGATGTTTGGACAAAAAATTTAAACAAACTGATTGCTACAACTCAAAAGGCATACTATTGTAGATAGACTCACTAACATCAAGTGATATTGTATATAGTTTTGAGTTGCTGGGATGGGGTATCATGGGGATTTTGATTGCCCAAACAAGATGTGGATATATGAACACCCTCTGGCTTTTTTTTCAAAAGCTTGTAGGTCTTCTCATTTATCATACAATAGTAAAACCCTTTGATAGCATAGGATCCTCGCCCAATGATATTTCCCCAGTCATCTTCAGCGGCTGAATGAAACTCCTCAATAGCTGCAGTGCATTTCACAATATAGAAATCCACTTTTTCTTCATTATCATTTGGTGCGGGAACAGCAAAATTATCACCAACAATAAGAGCTTGACTGAGGGTGTCATAGTGTCCTTCATACGCTGCATCCTCATTTTTTTCGTCGTCATCGTCTTCCCCTTCTTCTGTAGGCTCCAAAATAAGGTATGTCAAGAAAGGAACGTGTGACTTGCTCACACATCTCCTCCACTTTTCCTGTTTACATGCACTACAGAAACAAGACAGTGAATGTGTTCTCAAAGTAGTTGCATCATGCTCTTAATATGCAGAAACAGAGTGCATTGAGCGGATATTTTTTACAGCCTTCACATCCCAATTTTTTTCCCTTTCGACATCCCCCAATTCAATCACCCAAAAAATCATGCTTACATAACGGGCGTGGGATGCATAGGTGGCTGTAGCACCATCTGACAAGATCCGTCTCAATAATGCCACAACATCTGCAGCACAGTCTATCTTTGGGCAGTTTGGCTACAATTGGTATTGAGTTAACGACCTTTTTATCAGTGCCCCCGCACCGTCGTGTTCTCCCTTACCATGGCCGGATCCAAAAAAGTTCCAAGACATTTTCCATCCCGTAAAAACACTGTATTTGCATTTTATTCAATGGATAGAAGAAGATTAATATACGCTTGGCATGATAAAATTACCAAAAAAACACACGTATTATAATATTACTAATGTTAGACAAGCATTTTATTACAACTTTAATGCCAATATTATAGGTCTCTATATTAAAACCACCTTCAGATAATGTTTGTTAGAACATGGTATACCTGGCAAGGAAATAGAATGGTCTTCTTGCTTTGAATTGTGAAGCTAATCCATTAGACCATACCCAATGACGCCTTATGTTTAGACCAAATTGCTTTAGCCATTCTGCATGTTTTAGAAAACAGTGTTGAACAAAATGTGTGTCATGTTGCTTGTTATCTGAAATGAAGAAGTGAATTGTCTTGTGGATGTCACCTGCATAATATAAAAATCATAAATTATTGAAGGCTTAATACAAATGAAATAATATTGATCTAGGGTAATGTCGTTACCTGCAATCCCTAAATATGTTATGTGCACAAAAATAGTTACTTGATTTGAATACCAGTGCATGGACTGAATCTCATTTTGTTCTTTGAAACTGTAATTTTTAGCAAAGTCAAGAACTGACAAAACAACATCTTCTGGAAAGCTTTGTATACATTCCTTATAATGTTCTGCTTGCCATCTATACACAAAATTATGCATTATCTATTTCTTAAGATGGTCTTTGAACATGACTGAGAGATCTTGGCATGATATTTTCTTATGCGACAAGACTTTCCTTTTCTTCTTCTGACCATCACGCGCAGTTCCTACTTCTAGGTCTTCAAAAATCTTCACCACAATCTTTTTAGCAATAAATGTAGCCTCTGCAGCACAAAAATCTAACTTATATGGGCCACACCTTTTACATTGACCACTCAAGCAGGCAAGGGCATGGAAGGTGGACGTATCTGATTTTGGACACAGTATAGAGTCCAATAAGGCTGTTACACTCTTGATAGGGTTTTTTGGTGCCTTGCATCCACCATTGTCTTTGCATATGTTGCATTGACATTGGCAAGCTTTTCCATGCAGACCGAATACAGAACTTCGCATGAGATTTATGGCATCCTTTAGGAAGGACATTTGAACATGTGAAATGCAGCATCAAGTATATTGGTCTCTCAATTTCTGCACAAAATATGGCTTCATGTACTCAAATGCACACTGCCTTATTACAATTTCAGGGTATTGTTCTTTGAAGTTGAGAAAGAGCTCCACCTACAATGAAAAACATATATGGTTAAAGAACATTGAAGAAAACTGTTACATTAATATAAACCAGTATTTCTATTTCAAACCAATATGTTTTTCCACTTTATTGGTTAGGAAAACCAATACATATGAACACATATCCTTGGTACGTACCAGTGGTATATAAGTGTCAACCAGTTCAAATGTTCTTACTGCTGATGTAAACCAGTCTTTTCATTTAAAACCGGTATGTTATTTACCTAACTAGTACACGTGAGCACTTAACCACGATGTATACCAGTGAGAAATAAGTGTTAAAAAAATGAACACATGTCCTTGGTACGTGCCGGTGGTATATAAGTGTCAACCAGTTCAAATGTTCTTACTGCTGATGTAAACCAGTCTTTTCATTTCAAACCAGTACATATGAACACATGTCCTTGGTACGTCCTAGTGGTATATAAGTGTCAACCAGTTCAAATGTTCTTACTGCTGATGTAAACCAGTCTTTTCATTTAAAACCGGTATGTTATTTACCTAGCAGTACATGTGAGCACTTAACCACGATGTATACCAGTGAGAAATAAGTGTTAAAAAAAATTTACTGGATATGTAAACCAATATTTTCTTTTCAAACCGATATGTTTTTTACCTATCCGACATGACAAACAGTACATGTGAACACTTAACCACGATGTATACCACTGAGAAATAAGTGTTAAAAGTTTTTCACTGGTTATGTAAAAGTTTTTCACTGGTTATGTAAACCAGTTTTTTACCTAATTGGTATGACAAACAGTACATGTGAACACTCGACCAAGATGTTTACTGGCATAAAATGTGTAAACGGTTTTAAATCTATTTACTGGTTATGTAAACCGGTATTGTAATATCAAACCGCAATTACTTTTTATATAACTGGTCATGCTAAGTAGTATATCTACTACATACAACATATACACTTGACCGAGTTGTAAACTACTGTGAAAATGTGTTAACCAGTTGAAATTAATTTACTCGTTATATAACTGGTCTTTTCATTTCAAACTGGTATTAGTAAGTGCATAATTGGTTGGGTTAACTAGTACATCTTTCACATACCACATATATACACTTGGCCAAGTTCTATACTAGTGGGAAAAAAGTGTTAACCAGCTAAAATTAATCTACTAGCTATGTAAACCAGTTTTTTCATTTAAAATTGGTATTAGTTATTACATAACTGGTTAGGTTAACCAGTACATCTTTCACATACCATATCAAGAGTTGTTTAAGATGCTTATATTGGTCATGGAAACCCATATCCGATATTTATCTACTTTTTACTAGGACCGAATACATATTCAATATTTCCATCCATAGTTTTTTCATGCGGCAACCATACTGCATACGCATACGAGTATGAAAGTATGGTTCAAGTATGGTAAAACTGCAACCATACTTTCATACTTGACCTCAGCCACTTGTGTATTAGTAAATGCAAACTGCATTCGCTCAGCCCTTCCGATCTGTTGCATCGATTTCCACACTGCAAATATTCATGACCCATTGCATACAGAGAACCTAGTGCAAACCTGCAAACTGTATTCGTTCAACCAGTTGCGTACAGAGAATCTAGCACAAACTTGCAAACTGAACTCGCTACTAGTGCTGACTCGGAGCTGTCAATATTGGGGAGCAACTACCATGTGGAAGAGATGAGGCAAGGCTGCGAAGCAAGGAAGGGCATACTATGAACGCTATGCAGGCAGGAGCAGACTCACAGAGTACAATCGCTAGGAAATTTGGGGTTTTTAATTTTAGTCCCGTTTGTTTATACATATCATACATGTGTGAAAGTATGCGTCTGCAAACGTATGTTTCAGCAAACATACGCGTATGATAAAAACTATGTTTCCATTTATATTCTCCTTCACATCCAATATTTATCTACTCTTAATCTAGGACCAAATATAGATTCCCCTTATTTCCATTTATAACTTCCTTCATATCCGATTTCATATCTACTCTTATCAACCCAATTATAGTGAATATAGGTCATGAATGCAAATATTAGAAAACAAAAACGGATATAGTGAAGCAAGTTATTACCTGAGATTGTTCAAGAAGATGCACAGGATATTTGACATATGAATTTCTTCCAATACGCTTTCTGCACACATCCTTCTTATTGGGTGAAACACGAGTGTTAGACATCCAAAAAGAGAAGATCAACTCTTTCTCATCAGGTGTTATGAAACCACGATCCATGGGCTGTCGAGCACACAAAGAGATTGGCAAATTGCCATCACCTGCTGCCCTCAACCAATCCTTTGCAGCTATGAAGTTCCTCTTGTGCAAATTTAGCAATTTACATGCAGCTGAAACATTCACTTTTGAGGTAGATGTACACTCAACATTCATAAGCATTGTGGTGATGAACCTTTTAAGAAAGAGCTCCTGTCCGCTCTTGGGTAATTTGATTGCATCTATTGTGTTGCGTATGGCTTCAACGAAGGTTGTTTGTGCCCTGGGCATTTCAAGGTCTCCAAGAGAAGGATGATTGACAAACTTGCACAAAATATCTGAGCGTGATGCAACATCGAGGGTCTTTGTACGCCGATTGAAGAGCATAACAAGGTCATTGCAAAGTCTTTGGCGCTTTGCATCATCATCACCATTTTAATCATTATCTTCCTCACGTGCTATCTGCTCAAGCTTGTTCTTAGTGTGTTGCTCCCTCTTTCTCCTAGCATGATATTCCTTGACCGCATCAACAGCATACCTAGCACACAGTTCACAGTGAGGCTGAGAGCAGTCACATACAGTGTGAGATTCTTGCTCCATTCTAGAGAGGGAGAGATTGAGCCAGGTGATAGGCCTACAGAGAGAAAGAGCAGTATATGATAACAATAGATGTGTGATAGGCCTACAAAGTAAAACAACAATCTCTGCTCCTACACAGAGAGTTAGAGAGAGATAGGAAAACGAGAGAGTGGGAAGACAAAGAGCTGGCTGACGTGCATAGTTAAGAGCTACAGAGCCGTCTTCTATATTTGAAAGAGAGGTGTGGAAATAGTAATGGTGTAAAGAGCTGGATGACGTGCATAGTTAAGAGGTACAGAGCCGTCTTCTATATTTAACAAAAAGCTGTGGAAATTCTATATTTAATTAAAAACCTGTTCAAAAGAATATATCGAATTGAACTAATATAAATGGTTTTATGTACCAGTTATAAAACCTCTGTCCGGGACAAGGTTTTAGGTCAACCTATTCATGCATCCACCCTACAGCCTAGGGCATTCCTGCTTCCATCAGTAACACACCCTCGCTTCGCATCCATTGCAAAAAGCCACATTTGGACATATCCCGCAATCCATGTGCTCCTTGTGTAACCCAGTGACACACTTGTGTAATGCCACATGCGTTCAAAGTGCACGTGTACGTGATTGCATTGGAGAGATACCCTCTCTTTGCATCTGCTAAAAACAACTCTTTTTCTTCCTAACCCTGACCCTATTGGACATATCTTGGAATCAATGCGCTACATGAGACAACATGCATCTGGAGAGACACCCTCGCTTCGCATCAGCTGAAAACAGCCCAGATCATATGTGATTGCATTTGGAGAGACACCATCACTTCACATCCGTTGAAAAATGGCCAGAGCTCTTTGGCCTTGCCCATTTCACAATCGGTGCATTTAAAGAGACGACCTCTAGAGAGACACCCTCGCTTTGCATCAGCTGAAGACAGCCCAGATTGTATGTGATTGCATCTGGAGAGACACCATTGCTTCACATCAGTTGAAAAACGCCCAGAGCTCGTTGGCCTTGCCCACTTCGCAATCAGTGCAGACATCCAAGATAGGAATCTCCTCAAGCTTATGAAGTGCACCACATTTGGCATACATGTCGACTAAGGTAGTGCCAACCACGACATATCTTACAATCAATTCACTCCATGAGACAACATGTTGCTAGAGAGACACCTTGGAAAAATGTGGGAAGCTTTTGGCCTCTGGATGAAAGAATACGGCTTGTTATGGGGATGGAAGTTGAAGACCTGCATGGGTGCATAAATGGGTGGTTAGCTCATGATTTCTTTGCTCAGTTGGTCGGCGTAAGGAGCAACATAATGCTTGGTCATTGACAAAGGGGGAGGTGTGTGGCGCTTTGATGGCACTTTTGGCATGATCAGCTTGCAATTGGGCAATACAAAATCTACGCAAAGACCTACCTGATTGGCAGTGTGCACCATTTCTAAAGTACACAGATTCTGCAGTGTGCACCATTTCTAAACAACCCTTTTCCTTCCTTACCCTGATCCTATTGGACATATCCTGGAATCAATGCACTACATGAGACAACATGCATCTGGAGAGACACCCTCGATTCGCATCAACTGAAAACAGCCCATATTGTATGTGATTGCATTTGGACAGACACCATCGCTTCACATCCGCTAAAAAATGTCCACAGCTCCTTGGCCTTGCCCATTTCGCAATCGGTGCATTTCAAGAGACGAAATCTAGAGAGACACCCTCGCTTCGCATCAACTGAAGATAGCCCATATCATATGTGATTGCATCTGGAGAGACACCATTGCTTCGCATCCGTTGAAAAACGCCAAGAGCTCCTTGGCCTTGCCAATTTCGCAATCAGAGAATTTCAAGAGATGACATCCAAGACAGGAAGCTCCTCAAGCTTATGAAGTACACAACATTTGGCATACATGTCGACCAAGGCAGTTCCAAGCACAACATATCTTGCAATCAATGCACTCCATGAGACAACATGTGCTGGAGATACACCTTGGCAAAATGTGGGAAGCTTTCGGCTTCTGGATGAAAGAATACGGCTTGTCATGGGGATGGAAGTTGAAGACATGAACGGATGTATAAATGGGAGGTTAGGGTAAGGAGAAAAATAATGCTTGGTCATTGACAGAGGAGGAGGTGTGTGGTGCTTTGGTGGCACTTTTGGCCCGATCAGCTTGCTATTGGGCAAGACGCAAGCTACACAGAGACCTACCTAACTGGCTACGTGCAACATTTCTAAAGTACACAGATTCTACTGTAGAGTGCTCAGCCTCTTGCCCTTGCTGTACACCATCTATAGTGCCTTTCCCAGGACACGACCATGGAAGCTCGCGACTGTATTTTGCCACTGCAACCTAGGGCATTCCTGCTTCCATCAGTAACACACCCTTGCTTCGCATCCGTTGCAAAAAGCCACATTTGGACATATCGTGCAATCCATGTGCTCCTTGTGTAACCCACTGACACACTTGTGTAATGCCACATGCGTTCAAGGTGCACGTGTACGTGATTGCATTGGAGAGATTCCCTGTCTTTGCATCTGCTAAAAACAACTCTTTTTCTTCCTAACCCTGACCCTATTGGACATATCTTGGAATCAATGCGCTACATGAGACAACATGCATCTGGAGAGACACCCTCGCTTCGCATCAGCTGAAAACAGCCCAGATCATATGTGATTGCATTTGGAGAGACACCATCACTTCACATCCGTTGAAAAATGGCCAGAGCTCCTTGGCCTTGCCCATTTCACAATCGGTGCATTTAAAGAGACGACCTCTAGAGAGACACCCTCGCTTTGCATCAGCTGAAGACAGCCTAGATCGTATGTGATTGCATCTGGAGAGACACCATTGCTTCACATCCGTTGAAAAACGCCCAGAGCTCCTTGGCCTTGCCCACTTCGCAATCAGTGCATTTCAAGAGACGACATCCAAGATAGGAAGCTCCTCAAGCTTATGAACTGCACCACATTTGGCATACATGTCGACCAAGGTAGTGCCAACCACGACATATCTTACAATCAATTCACTCCATGAGACAACATGTTGCTAGAGAGACACCTTGGAAAAATGTGGGAAGCTTTTGGCCTCTGGATGAAAGAATACGACTTGTTATGGGGATGGAAGTTGAAGACCTGCATGGGTGCATAAATGGGTGGTTAGCTCATGATTTCTTTGCTCAGTTGGTCGGCGTAAGGAGCAACATAATGCTTGGTCATTGACAAAGGGGGAGGTGTGTGGCGCTTTGATGGCACTTTTGGCATGATCAGCTTGCAATTGGGCAATACAAAATCTACGCAAAGACCTACCTGATTGGCAGTGTGCACCATTTCTAAAGTACACAGATTCTGCTCTAGAGTGCTCAGCCTCCTACCCTTGTTGTGCGCCATCTACAGTGCCTTTCTCGGGACACGACCATGGAAGCTCGCAACCTCATTTTTCCATTGCAGCCTAGGGTGTTGTTTCTTCCATCAGTATCACACCCTCGCTTTACATCCGTTGCAAAAAGCCAAAATCGACATATCATGCAATCCATGCATTCCTTGTGTAACCCAATGACATGCTTGTGTAATGCCACATGCCTTCAAGGTGCACGTGTATGTGATTGTATTGGAGAGATGCCCTCTCTTTGCATCTGCTGAAAACAACTCTTTTCCTTCCTAACCCTCACCCTATTGGACATATCCTGGAATCAATGCACTCCATGAGACAACATGCTTCTGGAGAGACACCCTCGCTTTGCATTAGCTGTAAACAGTGCAGATCGTATGGGATTGCATCTGGAGAGACACCATCACTTCGCATCTGTTGAAAAATGCCCAAAGATCCTTGGCCTTGCCCATTTCGCAATCGGTGCATTTCAAGAGACGACATCTAAAGAGACACCCTCGCTTCGCATCAGCTGAAGACATCCCAAATTGTATGTGATTGCATCTAGAGAGACACCATTGCTTTGCATCGGTTGAAAAACTCCCAGAGCTCCTTGGCCTTGCCCATTTTGCAATCAGTGCATTTCATGAGAGGACATCCAAGATAGGAAGCTCCTCAAGCTTATGAAGTGCACCACATTTGGCATACATGTCGACCAAGGCAGTGCCAACCACGACATATCTTGCAATCAATGCACTTCATGAGACAACATGTTGCTGGAGAGACACCTTGGCAAAATATGGGAAGCTTTCGGCCTCTCGATGAAAGAATACGGCTTGTTATGGGGATGGAGGTTGAGCACATTCACGGATGCATAAATGGGAGGTTAGACCATGATTTATTTGCTCAGTTGGTCGGTGTAAGGAGCAACATAATGCTTGGTCATTGACATAGGGGGAGGTGTCTGGCGCTTTGTGGCACTTTGGGCATGATCAGCTTGCTATTGGGCAAGACAGAAGCTACAAAGAGACCTACCTGACTGGCTGCATGCACCATTTCTAAAGTACACAGATTCTGCTCTAGAGTGCTCAGCCTTCTGCCTTGACTCTGCGCCATCTACAGTGCATTTCCCTGGACACGGCCATAGAAGCTCGCAACCATATTTTGCCACTGCAGCCTAGGGTGTTGCTGCTTCCATCAGTAACACACCCTCCCTTCGCATCTATTGCAAAAAGCCACATTTGGACATATCCTGCAATCCATGTGCTCCTTGTGTAACGCAGCAACATGCTCGTGTAATGCCACATGCCTTCAAGGTGCACGTGTACGTGTGATTGCATTGGAGAGATGCCCTCTCTTTGCACCTGCCAAAAATAACTCTTTTCCTTCCTAACCCTGACCCTATTGGACATATCCTGGAATCAATGCACTCCATGAGACAACATGCATCTGGAGAGACACCCTCGCTTTGCATCAGCTAAAAACAGTTGAGATCGTATGTGATTGCATCTGGAGAGACACCATCACTTCGCATTTGCTGAAAAATGCCCAGAGCTACTTGGCCTTGCCCATTTCGCAATCAATGTATTTCAAGAGACGATATCTGGAGAGACACCCTCACTTTGCATCAGCTGAAGACAACCAAGAGGTGTATGTTATTGCATCTGGAGCGACACCATTGCTACGCATCCATTGAAAAATGCCCAGAGCTCCTTGGACTTTCCCATTTCGCAATCAGTGCATTTCAAGAGACGACATCCATGACAGGAAGCTCCTCAAGCTTATGAAGTGGACCACATTTGGCATACATGTCGACCAAGGAAGTGCCAAGCACGACATATCTTGCAATCAATGCACTCCATGAGACAACATGTTGCTGGAGAGACACCTTGGCTTTGCATCAACTGAAAACAACCGAGAGCGTATGTGATTGCATGTGGAGAGACACCCTCGCTTTGCATCCACTGCAAAAAGCCACATTTGGACATATCTTGCAATCCATGCACTCCTTGTGTAACCCAACGACATGCTTGTGTAATGCCACATGCCTTCAAGGTGCAATGTACGTGATTGCATTTGGAGAGATGCCCTCTCTCTACATCTTCTGAAAACAGTCCTTTTTCTTCTTGATCCTTATCTAGTTGGACATATCTTGCAATCAATTCACTCCATGAGACAACATGCATCTGGAGAGACACCCTAGCTTTGCATCAGCTGAAAACAGCCTAAAGCATATGTGATTGCATCTGAAGAGACACCCTCGCTTCGCATTTGTTGTAGAAAGCCACATTTGGACATATCCTGCAATCCATGCACTCCTTGTGTAACCTAAAGACATGCTTGTGTAATGCCACATGCCTTCAAGGTGCAAGTGTAGATGATTGCATTTGGAGAGATACCCTCTCTCTGCATCTGCTCAAAATAGCTCTTTTTCTTCTTGACCCTGACCCTGTTGGACATATTCTGCAATCAATGCACTCCATGAGACAACATGCATCCAGAGAGACACCCTCGCTTTGCATCAGTTGATAACAACCTAGAGCGTATGTGATTGCATCTTGAGAGACACCCTCGCTTCGCACACGTTGAAAAACACCCAGAGCTCTTCGGCCCTGCATATGATGTAATTAAGTGCATTTCAAGAGACGACATCCAGACTTTCTCAAGGTGCAAGTTTACGTGATTGCATTTGGAGAGATGCCCTCTCTCACCATGCATCTGCTAAAAACAGCTCTCTCTTGTTGACCCTGATCCTATTGGACATATTATGGAATCAATGCACATATGGAGAGACACCAGGAGAGACACCCTCGCTTCGTATTAGCTGAAAACAGCCGAGATCATATGCGATTGCATATGAGAGGCACCCTTGCTTCGCATCCACTGAAAACAGCCCAGAGCTCCTTGGCCCTGCTCAAGTTGGGCATATCCCGCAATCAATGCATTTCAAGATACAACATCCAGGATAGGAAGCTCCTCAAGCACTTTTTTTGCTTTATGAAGTGCACCACACTTGGCATATATACCCTGACCCTATTGGAAACACATGGAACCTTTGCGGGCAATATGTCTTTTGTTTTTAAAGATTCGAGTGGGTGCTTAAAAAAATCAAAACAAAAATGAGTAGGTGGGAGTATGCTCTTCTCCCATTCTCAAGTCGGATAAAAGTGATGAATGCCTTTATGATTCCTTACATTGCCTTCACTAGCCCGCTTCTCAAGATGGCTAAGTGTCACTAGAAAGAGTTCTTAAAACCAGTAAAAAGATTTTTATGGAATAATAACACAAAATCTTCCAATCCATGGCAATGGGCCAGTTGGGAATCAGTTGCTCGGCCGGAGAATCAAGGAGGCCTCAGAATTCTCAACCCTATGGCCCATGCAGAAGCTTGTTGCGCCAAATTTGTGGTTTCCTTGGCTAAACAAGATCAAGTTTGGGCTCTCATGATCAGAGATATGATAGAAGCAGCTAAACTTGGCTCGAAGGGTGGAAAGTGGAGAGGGGTGGAGGTTCATGACAAACTGTTAGCCCCGGCGTGGTCTACTTTAAGACTGGGGGGCAGCTGAGGAGAATTGGTAAGAAAATGCAATAGAGCAATAGGAGTCTTAAGGTGGGGGGAAGAAGCCAGATACTTCAAGAACTCCATCCTACATTGGTCCCCCTGGCTCTCCAAATTTGTAGATCCGCCACAAACTCCCTATTGGATTGAGACAGCCAGGAAGCTGAATAATAAGGTTTGAACCAACTTGAGCACTTTTGGGACAGTGGCAACAAGAGTTGGAAAACCATTGACCTTATGGTTACCCAGTACCAACTTAATAGCTTGGAGGTCTTGCTTGTCCACAAAGTGATGAAAAAGCTTGACAATATATTGATGCCAATCTATGATTCGGAGCTGGACTGGAATGCCTGGAAATGGCCCGAAAGCAGTCTCTTGTGGAAACCTTATACTAAAAGCATCTATTAGACAATTATGCAAAAGAAGAATTGGTCTAGTCCCCTTAACAAGATATGGAAAAAGCAATGGCCGGAGGAAAGGTCGAAGCATGTAATGGAGAACATATGGAAGCCAAAGGTTCCGCAGTACATGAAGATTTTCTTATGGAAGGTTATTTGGGGTGCTCTATTGACGGGGGTGAAGATTCAAGAGAGAGGGATAGGGTCAGATTGATGCTCGGGGTGCAGGGTAGCTAGTGAAGATTTGGCCCACCTATTCATGGATTGCCTAGCTATCAAAGGCCTCGCAAGGAAAGTATGCAAGTGGGTCCAGAGAACATGGAAAATTAGTTTTTTCAAGACTGACCTATTCCTTGGAGGTAAAAATTCAAGTAATCCTGCACTCCTCATCAGCACTCAGATCGTCAGATACTTCTTCTTTCATAATGTATGGCAGTCAAGGAACCGCCGTGTTTTTGAAGGAGGTTTTGAGGTGGCAATCTTCACAGAAATTATACAAGAAAGCAAAGTGCTAATATGGGCACTCGGGCGCAAGCATCACTCGGAGGATTGGTCTAGGACTACTTGTGCTTTGTTGTCAGCAGATGGAATGCCTAGGATGGGGGCAAATCTTGGCCATCGGTAAATAAAAGATCTCAGAATGACAAGAGTATGGACCTTGTGTATCAAGGCATGTAATTATGATCCCTGGATGTTGTCATGGCTTAACATGAGCATGACAAAACCTTGTAATTTTTTGGGCTGCTCAATATAATTCACTCACAATTGTGAGTTTTGCTATAAATAAAAAATAAAAAAAATTGAAGAGTAATAAAACTCTTGTCTAAAGTTTAAAGTTTTGTAGGTACATGTGATTGCATATGTAATCTTGAAGATCAATCTCGATTTGTTTTCTAGTTTCCAACAAAGGCTCGCATGCGTAGGATGATTGTGGCATGTTGCTTGTGTAAGATAGTATGTCATTCTACTTGGACAGATCAAGCCACGTGTTTACCCCAATTCCACTCAACAAACATGCGAAAAAAGTTTTTTCCTAAAACTTAGCAAACCTACATATTTATACTATATATGAAGGGGGGAAGGATCCCCCCCCCCCAACAACAAGTGGTGAAATCTCCTACCTCAAGCCCGTGAACATTGTAGCACGGTGACACTGTGTGTGAGAGAAAGAAAGAGAGAGAGAGAGAGAGAATTCAATGATTGATTGTTGATAGTGTCTCTAAATTCATGTGTGCAAACACAGACTTAGGGTGCGACAATGTCTCTTGGATCAACGACATGCATAGGCATGTGCCACTTGGTCAATGCATCCTCATTTTCAAGAACAAAGAAGAGTGGATAAGGTTGCTATGCCAATCCTACTGCCTCAAGGGGAAAAAGCTTTGGATCATCAAGGAATTGACCAAAAATCAACTCAAGATTAAAGCCATCATTTTGGAGTTTCAAATGCCCAAGCCAACTCTTCCTCCATGTGACCCCCCTTAAGTTTTCTTCTTATTCTTTTCATTTTTTTCCTTTGCCCTTCTTATGGACACTCCATCTCTTAACTGATGTGTATCTAATCCCTTCACCTCAAAAGAATAAATGTAATGTTTTTTTTTGGTCCCATGGGTCATATCCGACCTTCGTGGATGATAATTCAAAATCTCTCTCTCTCTCTCTCTCTCTCTCTCTCTCTCTCTCTCTCTCTCTCTCTCTCTCTCTGTGAATGGTGGCTAGAAAAATCCAAAGCATATGTGGGGGAGTAAGCATGGAAATGGACGGAGGGCTAAGAGACAAGCATGGGCAAAGTAGGATGTAGTACCAATGGTTGGGTATTGTGGAAGAGTAATATGCATTGCAAAAAACAGAAATAGAGTTACTCATCTTGTAGAGGGAGAGAGAGAGAGAGAGAGAGAGGCATGACATGCAAGGGAATATGAGAGAATGGGGGAGGGAGACATTGGGGGGGGGGGGGGGGGGCATCTAAAGGGGGCAGAGAGGGGGGGAGGCATGACATTATTAGACATGGAATTTTAATAATGGAATGGTGGGACTTGAGAACTCCACCAACTTCTCATGGGATCTTAACTAGGGATTTGAAGCTTAAGCGATGGCTCTCTCTACAACAATGCGTATGCAAGCTCCCAATGAAGGTCGGCATCTTTTGAGGATGAAGAACCATTGAGAGAGAGAGAGAGAGAGAGAGAGAGAGAGAGAGAGAGAGAGAGAGAGAGAGAGAGAGAGAGAGAGAGAGAGAGAGAGAGAGAGAGAGAGAGAGAGTAGTTGTTGGACGGTCTGATAAGCATAGCGCGTGCACACACACACACACACACACACACACACACACACACACACAGGGTAGTGCTATAAATGCACTGAGAGTGAAAGAGGGAGAGAGAATTGAGCTGATATATTTATGTCTTCAAACCAAAAAATTTATAAAATGGTAATGTGATACAATGTCTGAGTACCCAAAAGGATTAAGTGGCACTAAAAGGTACTTAGAAAGATATTGTGATATCCTCAACCATTGTGAGTACTATACATAAAGGAGAAAGGGATCCCTCCCTGCACGGACACGTGGGAATAGTTCCTTGCTCTTGTCAATGTGTCTTGAGCAAAAGGGCAACACAGGAGACACAATGTGCAAAGAGAGAGAGAGAGAGAGAGAGAGAGAGAGAGAGAGAGAGAGAGAGAGAGAGAGAGAGAGAGAGAGATGTTCCTGGCACCCAACATCATGTGGTGTGCAGGTTGATGCATAGGGAGATAGAGTGGTTAGTGTATTGTGCTTCAGAGAGAGGAGGAGATATTTTGAGGCAAGAGGTAGCAAGAGATGGAGGGAGAGACAAAGAAGGTTGAGAGAGAGAGAGAGAGAGAGAGAGAGAGAGAGAGAGAGAGAGAGAGATAGTTCTATTATTTTCCTCGGAGGTCAAATATGACCTATGGGACCAAATCAACATGTCACGTGGTGTGAGTGGAGGTCATAAGTGACTCTCGATGCTCAAAAATGGCTGAAATGAGCGTTGCAATAGAGAGTCACATCGTGGGTTGGAGAGAAAGGTATGTAGGGAGAGCTCATGGCTAAATATATGGGGAAAAGAGGACCTAATGTGGTCAAAAGCTAAGCACTCAAGTAGTGTGTGGTACTCACTCTCTCTCACTTGATGAGGGCATAAGGTGCAAAGTCAATGAGACTCCTCGCCAGTGCCCCAATATCCTGTCTTGCAGCGTAGAGAATGGGAGCTAAGACGAACGGAGGCAATGGTGCACATCACACTCAACAGGATGGGCTCAAGGATGTAGGGATGGGTTCGGTTACCTCATTCGGAGAAGAAGAGATATTTGTAGTTTGGGGCAATGTGTGTGATGTAATGGCTGAAGAGAGAATCTCTGGATTTCTCCCAAGCCGTGATACATTGGCGTTGTAAAAGAAGGCCTCATTAACTTGGGAGTCGATCTACGCATCCTTGACCAAGTGACATGCATCCCATCTTCCAAACCATTTCTTGATGTCAAGCATCCACCCCGAACTTAGTATTTTGCTCTTGCATGTCTTTTGGATCTTTTACTTGCTTGATATGCGATTCAAAGGTCTACGTTGTGTCTTAAGCATGTACTCCACAACCCTTTGCATGCCCAAAACCTAAATGGGAAGCGATCCAGACTCAAGAAGTAAGAGCAGGTAGGGTGTTTGTGTCTTGACTTGGAGAAATTTGGTGAGAAAACGCTTTTGGACATTCTCAAACTCTTTCCAAGTAGACTTCCCGATGCTACCACCCCACAGCTCCACTCCATAAAGAAGCACTGGCGTCACCAATGTGTCAAAGAGGTACTTTTTGAGATCCCAACACTTGATCTCTCCAGCATTGCACATGTTCTCAAATGCATAATAAACCCTCTTTCTGGTTTCCAAGCGGCGCATTGCGCGATCCTTCCATTTGTGATTGGATGGAACCTCAAGGTCAAGGTACTTGAAGCTATCTACCACTTCAAGTTTCTCATTTTGTATACAATGCATGGATTTTCGTCCTTGAGGGTCTTTACAAGCATAACCTTGGTTTTGGATCCATTCACGATCAGCCCGCTATGTAGGCAAAAGCGTTCCAAGACACTCATAAGCCTTTGTGCATCTTCTAAAGTATGTGCCAACAACACTACATCATCGGCATAAAGCAAAAGCATGATCACCGCATTTTCGATCTTGACCTCTTCTATACCTTCTTGCTGCATAAAATCAAGAACCTTGCATTCCAATTCAGCAATGAGTAGCCCAAAGAGGGTTGGGAAAAGTGGGCATCCTTGTTTGACACCAATGGTGCTTGCAAGAAATTATAAAATTCCATCTCCCATACGTAGTCGACATATCACTTTTTGATAGATGCGAAAGACTGCATGCATAAATTCTCTAGGCACTTGAAGGCTTTGCATATCTCTCCAAAAATTTCCTCATAGTACCATTCAAAAGATTTCTTGAAATCCACAAAGCAACAATACAACTTTTTTCCTTTCAATCGAGACGCTTCCATAAGAACTTGAAGAGTGACAAGGTGATCAATAGTGTTATGATGCTTTCGAAAACCTGCTTGGCGAAGCGTACGTTTGTCGTTCTTTTCAGCCCATTCACTTATCTTCATCTCCATGATGCATCCAAATAACTTTGCCATCAAAGAACCAACCATTATAGTGTGATAGTTGTTCACATTGTTTACATCTCCTCCTTTGTGCAAGGTTTGATCCAATTGGCACTCCAATCATGAGGGCATGCCATGTTGAAGTGCAAGGTTAAACATATCTTGTATCCAATATCATGTTTTCTTGCTTGTCCATTTAATCATTTCAGCTTTGATACCTTGAAGGTCTCCTGCCTTGCGAGTAGCAAGTTTCTCAAGCGTGTGGCATACATCTTTAATGGTAAATAAGAGAGGCATAAACGGAATGGAGCTACACCACTCCATATTATCAACATTGGGTTTCTCATAGATGTTCTTGCAATGCATATACATATCCTCAAGAATCAAGTCAAGAAAGCTCTCAACACGCTTGCCTTTTAGATTTTGCCAAAACTTGCCACATGCATATGCTTTCTCTTGTGCTAAAAGAAGTGTTTTTTTGACTTCCTACCTTCTCATCTTTTTTTGAGCAAGTGCTTTGTATGTGTGTAAATGTTCCAAGTAAACTTTCTTGTCTTTTCTTACATCCAAACTTAGCAAGTGTTTTCTGGCTTGACTACATTCGATGTCAAACCATTTCTTCTTGGTGTTACCCTTCTTAGACCTTTTGAAAGACATGTGTCTCACCGAAAATCATTCCTTCACACACGAGAAAATTACTTCTTTGAAAACATTCCACTTGCATTCTAATGTTGGGATCTCTTGATGCTCTATCATGCTTAACATTTGGTCCACCATATCAGCATATATAAGTGCTCGTTTGAATTCTAGACGTAGATATGAATGATTTACATCATGATTGGAGGCTACATGCTCGGGTCTTTTACCACACTTGAGGTCAATACATAACATCCTATGATCCGATTCCGGATTCCATTCACCAAGTGTAAAGCTTTGTATGCATTCTAGAGTGGCTTCTAAAAACAACATATAGTCAATCACGCTATCACCATTGTGCTTTCTACTTGTAAAGTCATTGGTGGTGCCATAAAGATACACCATTTGCAATGAGCATTTTGGTACTATTGCACATATGTAGAAGTGACTTTCCATAGTGATCTAGTTCTTTTGCATCATTAGGACTTCGAGTATACATGTATGAGTCATCCCTTCTTCTTGAGACATGCGACATGTCGACTTTTTGTGTATCGTGTTGTTGTAATGTATTTGTGCGAGCATTCATGTCTCCAAAGACAATGACTTCACCCTGATCTTTGTAATGAGAAATTTCTTCCTCTAGTTCAACAAAGGGTTGATCTCTATCCATATCCAAGCGAGCATAAAAATTCGAGTCATAGTGAGGAATGTAGCAACCAGCCACAAACATGAGTTGACCATTTGGTGGATTGATTTTCAGCCATAAGGAGCCTTTATACTTATCTTCTTTGACAATGGAAACATCTTTCAAACCCTTTTTTATCATAGATGCTATGCCTCCTTGGCCTCTATGTTGCTTTGCATTTTTGGCCCACATCAAAGAATGCATATCGTATTTGTCAAATCCAAGAATTTGTTGCGCATCATGCTCCATGTTTTGCCAAGAAGTATCACATCAGAGTCATTGGTAAGCTCATCAATGCCAATTCCCGCATTCCATGGATACCCGTTGTGAGCGGGATGGAAACACACAAAACGCCTCTATAAGGACCCGACACACATTCTTGGGATTATACACACACACTCTATGGGGCACCACTCGGCTTACACAACCCACCTGGCCGAGACAGGGAACACACCGATGGAGTGAGAAGAGAGAGACTACCCTTTTACCCACTCCACACAGAGAGACAATCACACACACACACACCCAAAAAACTCAGCTCAAAAGAGAAGAATTTATGAGGTTTAGATACAATTGATTTTGGGCCAACACCAATGGGGAAAATAGCTCACACAATATGGGTAAAATATGCCAGATACAATCACAAACTGGAACAGAAGCTTCGCTCATAAGAGAAACTTACACAGCCAAAATAGTAGAAAAAGAGTGAGGAATTTGGCAAAATGGACAGCATCATCGCGTCCGAAACAGCCCAAAACCCAGTCTACAATGTCAAAGTGCTCAAATCCGACCTCGGATGAGCAGATTTCGGCCAAAACAGGCTCCAAAAACCCCAAAAACACACCTGCGGCTGTTCCTCCTCTCTTCTCCACATTTTTTCTGGTCTTCTCTCTGTTTTTTCAGTTCCCACACTTGGCTTTATTACTTGGGCACCCTTGGCCTTTTAGATGACCTCAAACGGACCCCGAACAGGCCAAAAACTGACCTCGCAGTGCATAGTTGTCACCCTACTGCATCCATCCGCAGACCTGGCACTCGGCTTTTTCAATAATGCATCTCGCAACCACGTGAAGTGGCCTCAAAATATGGTCCTCATGATGACCTTTCTGCATAATTATCACAAGTAAATATCCACGTTGTGTCCGTACTCATCCACGTGCAAATATTGACCCCATTCGACCTCCTGACGCCACTAGATGCCATCTGACCCACCTGCTTACCTCATGTCATCGGCCTGCCGATAGCTTCCTCGAGAAGTTTTACGCGCTACCAAATCTTCATTATTGTAGAAAAAACACACTGGTACTGGTAACGATAAAAATCGATGCACTATGTACACGCTATCCTACCTGTACACATGTGGGCCCCACGTAACCACCTGGCTCTAGAAAATGGGCAATCCTTTATTTGATGCACCATGCATGGGTATGTACATATGCACAATCTCTTGCTCCAAAAAACTCCTTACATAATTTTCCCATCCCCTAGCCTGCTAGATCATTCATGATCAACAACAGCAAAAAGCGATATGAGACTCGCCGCATCACAGGTCTCCTCATCCTTCACAGACATTACTTGCTCTTCAGACAACTCATCTTGCTCCACCATCATCAACCTGGCATGATATAATTTCAGACACAATCCATTTACCCTTGACTTATGCAGAATCCCAACTAGGTTAGCCAGCTGATATGTACCATTCGGAAAACACTCCACCACCTTAAAAGGGCCTTCCCACTTAATCTGAAACTTGTTTTGGAAGGTGTTGTCCAGCTTATTGTTGTAGCACAAAACCAAGTCATGCTTCTTGATACCCTTACTTTTGACCTTTTCATTTATCTTTGCCAAAGCCTTATCCTGCATCTGCCCATAATGTTCTAATGCACTCATCCTATCCAGTTGAACCTCTTGTAATTGTAAGAGCCTTTCTTTGAATGCATCACTAGACTGCCCAAGCAACTTCTCTAGCATCTTGAGTGCAGGAAACTCTACCTCCACCCTGTACCTGTCTTCACCGAAGTACGGTAAGCCCATAATGCACTAGGCAATTCCAAATCCCAATTCTTTCCTTAGTGTTCTGTCACTTTTGAAAGAATTTGTACCAACTCACCATTGAATCTTTCATTTAAGCCATTACACTGTGGATAATAAGGAGTGGTATGCTGGTGCCTAATCTTCATCTTCGCGCATTAAAAATCTAGCAGCTTAGCTGTAAAGCCTGGACCCTTATCCGAAAGTAGCTCAAGTGGCACCCCAAACTTGAAAATATTTCATCATACACAAATTTTGCCACATCCTTTGCAATGATCTGTTTTACTGCTATAGCCTCTGCCCATTTAGAGAAATAGTCCACCGCAGTCAAAATATAGCTTTTGCCCCTGCTTGTGATAGGTAACGGGCCTATTGCATCAATCCCCCACTTTTCAAACACATCAAACGTCATAATGGCTTTTCGTAGCTCTGGTTTCAACACTCTCTTCCCAAATGCTTGACACCTATTGCAAGACCTACACCAATGGTGAACATCCTTGTGCAGACTAGGCCATACATACCCCTCTTGCAAAATCTTATGCAAGGTGATCTTTAGAGCAAAATGGCCGCCACATGCGCCTTCATGATTCTCTTCCAACACTTTGTAGAGCTCCTCCCACCAAGGTACATGTCTCAACATGAGATCAGCCCCTTTCATGTATAAGACATCACCAATCAATTTGTACCTGTATGCTCTACACACAAAACCATACTTCTTAGACTTCTCAATGTCCTTTGGAATGATTCCTGTTAACAAAAACTCCTCTTCTTGAGCCAAACTTTCCCGGCCATGATAAAGAGGTAAAGTGGTCCTCAACACAAATAGCTCCCCAATCATGCTTTGAGCTGCTTCATGTGCCTCTCCATTTAGAGCACGTTCCATGTGTCTGATGCTCCATGCTTCGAACTTTTTTAACAGGCCTTTAATTCTGAAACACATTTCCTTCAATGAGCTGTTCTTGCTCTTCCACACCCCCAGCACTTGCTTCACAACTAACAAGGCATCACCTTTTATGCTCAACCTTCTAACCCCATGCTTCAAACAAATGTGTAATCCAGCTTCCAAAGTAGCATATTCAGCCTCATTGTTACTATGCGCATCCAACTTGAATCCTCTCTTGCATACTAGCTTTCCCTCCGGATCATAAAGTGCTATACCCCCTGAAGCCACATCATGGCTCTTTCTGTATGAGCCATCAAAGAACAAAACATGTGCATTGCTAATCTGTGGCACTTATTCAAATACCTTCCTCACCACCTCTTCCTTAACAAGAAGGGGATTCTCCTTGTACGTCAACAAATCAGCTAGGGTAGCCCTTGTACTGTCTTCCACTAGAAAAGAGAACTCAAACTCTTGCAGCTCAATTACCCATTTCTTGACCACATTTGACATGTTAGTGCCATTAATTAAATGTGGCAAAAAGGCATAACTCGTCAAGAACACAAAAGGTCGTGGTAGCAAGTAATGACGAAATCGTCGACAAGCAAATATTACACTGGCCATCACTAGCTCTACTTCCGAGAATCTTCTCTCTGCTACCAACTTCACTCGGCTTGCACAATACACTGGCCTCATATAATGGCTGCCCTTCCCCTTTTGCAATAGCATGGCTCCAATGGCATCATCCCCTACTGATGGATTTACATAAAACACTTGCTCCCAATCAGGAGCCTGCATGGCTGACAAACCCCCTAACACCTCTTTCACCTCTTGAAACACTTCTTCACACTTGTCATCCCATTGCAATGGGTCATGCTTTGCCACTTGCTGTAATGGATAAAGGAGTTACGAAGACAATGGAATAAACCGCGCCATGTACTTCACTTTGTGTATAAAAGTTGCCAATTGCTTCGTACTCGTAGGAGATGGAAGAAGAATAATAGACTTAACATTGTCTGGATCAGCCTCAATGCCATTTTCTGACACCATATGGCCCAGTAACTTCACCCTTGGCTGTGCTAGATGACATTTCTTTGGATTTAGTTGTCCTCCACATTCATCATATCGAGCCAATACCATCTGCAACTTCTCATGGTGTTCAGCCCTACTGCTATAAACACAGAAGTCATCCATAAAAGCTTTAACACAACTACCAATGAACGGTGCCAATACCCAATTTTCTCTCTCTTGATAGAAAGATGGTCCATTTGACAACCCAAATGGCAATACTGTGTAGCAATAACAGCCCCATGGCGTAATAAAATTTTTCTTTGTGCGGTCTTTAAGAGCAATCTTCAATTGAAAATAGCCTGAAAAACCATCACACACACTGTACCTCTCATACCCTGCCACTGAATCCAAGATCTGATCGATGAAAGGAAGAGGATATGGGTTCTTCTTAGTGGCTGCATTTAAGGGATTAAAATCTCAAATCCTCAACTTTTCATCCTTCTTTGGACTGACTACTACTGGACTCACCCATTCTGTGGTCTCCACAGGGACTATGAACCCTGCCTTCAATAACTTGTTTTCCTCTTCCCGCAAGGCTTCCATTTTCTCTTGACCCATCCTTCTTAGCCTTTGTCGCACTCGCTTAGCACCTTCTTTCAGCTCTATATGCATCTCTTCGCCCTTGAACCCTCTGATCTCTTCATATGAAGTAATGAACAAATCAGGAAAACTAGCCAGCATGTGCAAATATATCTCCTTCTCCATAGCTGAGAGGTCTCCACTGATCATTTGTGTCATCAATTCCTGCTTCTTTGACAACTCAACCTTGGTTTGCATCAGCCCTTCAATCACTTCATAAGGCCCTTCACTTTCATCTTCAACCTCATTTGCAAATGCGACTACACCAGACTCCTGGATTCCTTTGTCCATCAAAAGAAATGCAACATCAACATCATCATCACTGCTGGTAGTACTATCATTGTCCTCATCAGTCACTGTGGAATACTCTTCATCACTAGACTCATCCTCATCTTCATAAATCTCCTCAATCGTTTCCTTGTGTCCATATTATAAAGCTTCTTAACACCTGTCTTTCCATAGAGGCTAATCGTACCACATTGCCAATCTTGAACAGCTCCCACTGCACGTAACCATGGTCTACCCAGTATAATAGGATATGCTCCCAACCCCGCTGGCATCACATGAAAATCAACCACCGCCTTTGCATCATACGCCTCCACTTATAAGCTCTTTACAACACCCAAACATTTTACTTTTTGATGGTTTGCCAATCTAATCCGGAAGCTTGACACCCCAGTCACTATAAGACCCATCTTCTCAACGCATGAGTGTGTTATGACGCATATTTGGGCTCCACCATCCACATAACCTTGTCCCAGATTTTTCCTTTTATGCCACACATCTACTATTGGACAAATGTCTGGTAGCTCATCCATTGCCAAAACCTTCACTGAACCTCTCTCTGGTTCTTTCTCCATTGGGTTAACCATCATCTTCCATTGTCGCTTTAGCTTAGGCACCATCTCTATAAGCTGCCCAAAAGTAACATCTGCCTTACTGCTTGTCAGATCCTCCTTCAAGTCATAGCTTAATTGCCCATCCCCTAGTGGAAAATCTGAAACATGAAACTTGCGACAAGCCCTCCTTTTCACCTTGGCCTTGACATCCTCACCTTCATGACTCTTTCCCTTCTTCTTACTAGGACCTGGGGCACTTCTTCCTTCCTTGTCTTCTGTAGTCCTCTTCCCAACAGGCATCACTAATGTATCCTCTAGCTTTGATGCCTTCTCCAAGGTGACTACACTTAGCACTTTTGTCTTGCCCTTTTCCTCTTGGGTTAATCCACTGGTTCCTTCTTCTCCCTTAATTTCGATGCCATAATCATTCGACCTAGTTAGCACTTGTTTTGGCAATGGATACATGTCTCCCCCCATCCTTGGTGGCTTATCACATTGCGGGCTGATGTGTCCCAACTCTCCACAATTATAACATGTGGACGTCTGCCTCCAAAACCTACCATTACTTTGTCGAGCACCATTCTTGGGTCTTTCTCACCTCCTGGCTGATTTGCAAACCTCCCTCGACCTCGATTATTTCCCACTTGACCTAGCATGTTTAGGCTGAGATTCTTCATTAAATCTACCACTTGCCGCATGTCTTGCCTTAACGCATCATCTTGCACAGATGTAGTGACCATTGTTGGCATAACCTGAGTAGTAACAGGAACCATTGGTTCATGATGAACCACTGGCATGCGACCTTGCGAAGAATCCATAGGCTGAAATTTAGACCTCATGGGCAAAGACTCTACTCCTAGCTGGCTCATTTTCCTCAACTTCCACTCTTTGTTCCTTGCTACCTCTAGTGCATCTTCATATGTCCTAGGCTTCTTTAGCTCCACTCTCCAATGTATATTCTCCCAAAGACCAGCCAAGAACCTGTCCTTCTTCATCATGTCAGGTGGGGGTACCTGTGGTGCTAAGGCCTTGCACATCCGCTCCCATGCCAATGAAAACTTACGTATGTATGCATCTACTGGCTCACCTTCCTTTTGCACCAAAGCCTGTACTTCTTGCCACACTTTGTTAGGATCTTCTATCTTCACAAACTCCACTTCCAACCCATGCCGTAGATTGTCCCAATTCAATCTTACAGGTGGATCAGCCACACGCAACTCCTCTTCAAATGCTTTGGACCAGACTCGTGCATCACTCTTCAAACAGATTTGGAGAAGACATAACATCTGCGCAGGGTCATGAATCTGGTTGCTAATGCAGGCAACCTCCATCTTTTCCAAAAAGTCTTCCACATCTTCATCACTTCTTCCATGAAACTCCAGATAAGAGAAAGCCATGGCTACCCAAGTTACAATGCTTTGAGAACCCCTTTGAACACACGTGCAAGATCCCAAAACTTTTGACTGACTCAATCCCTAGAACTTCAATGGATCTCAACTTTAGATAAGGACAAACACATGCACATCAAATGAGTTTTCATAGTTGATCATCGGAATTACAACAGGCAAAGGAAATTCTAGTATCTCTCTTAATCTTCTTGGCCCGAATATAAAGACTATGTACTGCTGGAAAAAAATCTTCCTAGACACATGAACATTTATTTGGATTCTCTGAGTTAAATGAAAAGGAGTGAATTGAGGGCCATTTTGATCATCCATTAAAGCCAACCATGCAGCTCCCAATAAGGCACACCTGTCTTATCCTCTAATTTTGCCAAAATTTCAGCAGCATAACAACATAAATGGCTCAAAAGACCAAAAAACCAGCCATCATAACTTGGAAAAATTTTGACAAAGTTTCCCCAGAAGTAGAGCAGTAAGAACCCAAAATATAGACCGTATATGTATGCATAAACTGCCAACAATAGAACCCGAGCATCAAGTAGGAATTACTAGTACATAGCCTATGGTGAGATCACGAAAAGGGTGCTCCAGCTACCTGTATCACCGAAAGGATCTCCACATTTGAGAATAACCCAGCTCAATAAAACCTCACGCTATCGACCCTCACACAAAGGCTTATGCAAACAGCGTATAGTCAAGTCTCAGAGACTATCTTCCAGACCAAGTCTCAAAAATGGCTGGGACTGCCAAATAAAACCAAGTATGGCTCCACAATGGCATACAATGGCAGTTTTCACAAGTAACGTACAATATATATAGACAATGCGCTCAAACAGGCGCCAAATGATGCATACCCACAACAACTGCAAGTGACACCACTGCTAGTATATCACTGTACTCCACCTACCTGTACTTGTGTGAATCACCTGTACCTATATCTGTCCCTGTAACCTGTAACATGTAACCTGTAACCTGTAGTCTGCAACCTGTAATCCCGAATCTCAAAGCTTGAAGCTCGAAGCAGAAGGTACTCAAAGAAGATCCTCTGTGGGGGCGCCAAAAGAATGTGAGAGGGATGGAAACACACAGAACGCCTCTATAAGGACCCGACACACACTCTTGGGATGATACACACACACTCTATGGGGCACCACTCGACTTACACAACCCACCTGGCCGAGACAGGAAACACACCGATGGAGTGAGAGGAGAGAGACTACCCTTTTACCCACTCCACACAGAGAGACAATCACACACACACCCAAAAAACTTAGCTCAAAAGAGGAGAATTTCTGAGGTTTAGATACAATTGATCTTGGACCAACACCAATGGGGAAAATAGCTCACACAATATGGGTAAAATATGCCAGATACAATCACAAACTGGAACAGAAGCTTCGCTCATAAGAGAAACTTACACAGCCAAAATAGTAGAAAAAGAGTGAGGAGTTTGGCAAAATGGACAGCACCATCGCGTCCGAAATGGCCCAAAACCCCAGTCTACAATGTCAAAGTGCTCAAATCCGACCTCGGATGAGCAGATTTCGGCCAAAACAGGCTCCAAAAACCCCAAAAACACACTTGCGGCTGTTCCTCCTCTCTTCTCCACATTTTTTCTGGTCTTCTTTCTATTTTTTCAGTTCACACACTTAGCTTTATTACTTGGGCACCCTTGGCCTTTTAGATGACCTCAAACGAACCGCGAACAGGCCAAAAACTGACCTCGCAGTCCATCCGCACACCTGGCACTCGGCTTTTTCAATAATGCATCTCGCAACCACGTGAAGTGGCCCCAAAATATGGTCCTCATGATGACCTTTCTGCATAATTATCACAAGAAAACATCCACGTTGTGTCCGTACTCATCCACATGCAAATATTGACCCCATTCGACCTCCTGACGCCACTAGATGCCATCTGACGCACCTGCTTACCTCATGTCGTCGGCCTGCCGATAGCTTCCTCGAGAAGTTTTACGTGCTACCAACTCTTCGTTATTGTAGAAAAAACACACTGGTACTGGTAACGATAAAAATCGATGCACTATGTACACGCTATCCTACTTGTACACGTGTGGGCCCCACGTAACCACCTGGCTCCGGAAAATGGGCAACCCTTTATTTGATGCACCATGCATAGGTATGTACATATGCACAATCTCTTGCTCCAAAAAACTCCTGACATCGTAAAAATTCCAAAAGCTTATTCGTAAGAGTGAGTTGGTCTCATAGATCATGTGTCCCTATTTGTTGGGTGGACTTGCATCCTCCTCAAGTGACTTTTCTTCTTGAGATGACACCTTAACCTTCTTGCTTCTTTCCTCATATTCTTTGTGACGTGCATTTTGTTGCATAAGAATGTGATCCTTATATACATTACAACCCGTTCCTTTGAGGTAGATCCAACTATTGTCAAGGATGATCTTTCTATTTACCTCATCAGCCATGGTACATACAATAGGTCTTTCTCCCGAGCTAGGGACTCCTAGTTTTCCAACTCCATGTGCACCATAATCCATGATTCCAGGCACGCCAAAGTATGTAGCAAAAAACTCTTCAATAACAACCGCAAGAGATTGGGGTGTTTCCATGCTTTCCTCCTTGATTCCACAAATGATGATGTTCTTTGAGCGTTTTAGCCGTTCATGCAATTCTTGAGTGTCCACATTCTCTACATTCCTTGCTTGGACAACACCTTACGCGGTAGGACATGTAGAAACCACATTATCCTTACATATATCATCCCATGATTTGGATGCATTTCTCATCTCACATACATCATGTCGTATAGTATCTATTGTTTCCTCTTTTGATACATGATCACTCTCAACTTTGTTCAAGTGCTCTTTCAATACATTCATGTCAACAAGAGAGCACTTACATTCTTGAACTTCATTCTCAAGTTACATCAAGCGTGTTGTTTTCATTTCAAGAACCTTCTTGAGGTGCTCATTCTCCACAACAAGAACTCTTAAAGTGCCATTCTCCATTGTAAGTGCGTGCAACTCTTCACCTTGCTTATTGACGGTTTCTTGTAATGAGACCAAGTAAGCCATGATCATTGCTTCCGTTGTAGATGATGTGGTTGGATTAGCATCCAAATTCCTTGGAGATTTTGCATCATTCTCCATGGCGAGTGTGTATTTTCCACCCTTGCGAGTTTTGTCCGACGTTGCTTTCAAGTCGGCAACAAAAATGCAAAGTTTTGATAGTTTTCTCAATTCTAAGATGCTATTACAGCAAAGCCTTCCATTGCTCAAAAATTTTATCTCTTTACATCAATATGTAGAGGGCATCGTGCTCTTCAATTGAGGCTATAGATCACCTAAATCGGAGTTCAAATGAAGAAGTTATGATAAAAAGAGTGAATTGATGTCTATTAGGTCAAAAAACGACTCTGTGTGTGTGTGTGTGTGTGTGTGTGTGTGTGTGTGTGTGTGTGTGTGTGTGTGTGTGTGTGTGTGTGAGAGAGAGAGAGAGAGAGAGAGAGAGGTGTCTAAAGGGGGCGGAGAGGGGAGGGAGGCATGACATTATTAGACACCGAAATTTAATAGTGAAATGATGGGACCTATGCACTAAACTCATTGTCCATGGGAGCTTAATTAGGGTCTTAAATCTTAAGCGATGGGTCTCTCTCTCTTTCTCTCTCTCTGACTGTCTGTGTGTGTGTGTGTGTGTGTGTTGCGCTTACACACACACAGACATAGGCAATTGTTGAACAGTCTAATAAGCACAGCACACACACACACACAAAGAGAGAGAGAGAGAGAGAGAGAGAGAGAGAGAGAGAGAGAGAGAGAGAGAGAGTTGTCGAATGGCACGACACGTGTCACACACACACACACACACATAGAGAGAGAGAGAGAGAGATGGAGGTAGAGGGTAGCGCTATAAATGCAATGAGAGTGAGAGAAGGAGAGAGAAATGAGATGATATGTTAACATCTTCAAACCAAAAACTTACAAAATGGTGAATTTGATACAATGAGAGTACCAAAAAAGATTTAAGTGATACTAAAAGGTACTTAGAAAGCTATTGTGATATCAACCATTATGATGTCCTCTATACTATATATAAAGGTGAAAGGGGTCCCTCCCTCACATGAACACATGATAGGAGCTCCATGCCCATGCGAGTGTGTTCTGAGCAAAACGGCAACACAAGAGACACAACAATGTGCGCGCGAGAGAGAGAGAGAGAGAGAGAGAGAGAGAGAGAGAGAGAGAGAGGAGAGAAGGAGGATACTGCAGGCCTTCTAGGCCTTGCTCCCTGCCACCATGCCTCACAGTCTCCCCCTTTCTTCCATTTGCACTTGAAGATAGCCATGGTAGACAACGACACCAAAGCTTCCATCGCCCCCTCAATCCTCAAGTGGATTAATGAGCATCAATTAATCACTTTGGCATTATCTGGATTTTTGGATTGGTACCTTCCTTGGTTGATAAATAGTTGGAGCATGTACCCACTATACTTTCATACCAGGGAGCATGCAAAAGCAACTATTCTGGGAGCTTTGGCAGATGCATCTTTTGGAAAATATCATGAACATTGATTTGGCCAAAAAGTTAGCTATATGAAAAAGGGTGAAACCACTAGGTATGTAGGTAGGTCAAGCCCTGCACACATGGCAGTAGGTGAGTTAATGATCTTATCATCATGGAGGCTCCCTCCTTTATCACGTTCACATGAATAGGGACATTTAGCATGCGGGAAGAAGGAGAAAGGTTACAAGCTGGTTTAGGGTGCCAACACGTGATGTGGAGAATTCTGCTTCTTTTTGCGGCTTGCACCAATGCCTTCATCAAGATGTCAGCTCCATACATTCCCCACCAATTGGCTTTATGTGCACAGATAAATAGTTGGTGTGATGATTCATGGTGTCACCAAATGCACGCCGAATTTTCCATGTGTGCACTACATCCATGTCAATTGTTTTTTAAGGGCTATGGAATTGGCATACATTTTTTTACATATGTCAAGTTCATAAGTTGTTTTTGTGCACATCACTAGAAGGGTTAATTTAGTCCTTTGTTGTAAATAAGTTGTGCTAGCTTATTTAGCAAAAAATACATAACAGATTGTACATGCAAGGCCAAATTGTTTGATAGGGTCGAAACTTACAAATGTGAAACCTGTTGTTTTTGCAGAGAGAGAGAGAGAGAGAGAGAGAGAGAGAGAGAGAGAGAGAGAGAGAGAGAGAGAGAGAGAGAGAGAGAGAGATTCCATGCACCCAACATTCCACTGGTGCTTCTCACTCATTCGATCGGGCTCCATGTTCCAACTTCTAGTTCCATGTTTATTGGCACCTCACAACAATGGTTCCAAGCTATGCTCTAACTCTCTCTAACATAAGAGAGAGTAGGTGTGAGCTACATTTTCCATGGCAGGTCTATGCAAGTTGTGCTTCCTTCAGCGAGGAGAGAGAGAGAGAGAGAGAGAGAGAGAGAGAGAGAGAGAGAGAGAGAGAGAGAGAGAGAGAGAGAGAGAGAGAGATTTGTGTGTCATGTGGTGTGCAGGTCGAGGCACAAAGAGATAGAGAGAGTGGTTGGTGTAATGTGCTCTGGAGAGAGGAGGAGATGTTTTGAGG
>NC_140937.1:155499322-155589322 GCF_014529385.1 Adiantum capillus-veneris
TTGGTATAGGCTAGTTTGACTTGTTCCAAGCTTAAGGTAGTTCATAAGCTATACCTCGGGCAAGCAAGTTAAGAAAGGTAAGTAAATAGATTTTTTTGTATGCCAAACCAAAGTGCTATAATGCCTTACCATTTGACCTAGGATGTGTTTTATATTTTGATCTTTAGTGTGAGTGCTCTAGGAGATTAGTATAAGTTCCCTAGGGGATGCAACAATATGTACATATCAAACAAACAATAAAGCACCATGAATGTACTTCAACTGCTCCATATGAAGACCACATGCTAAAAGAACCCACAGGGTACTAGGTCAAACCATGTCACCTTACACCAACAATATCAACTACACAACATAATTTTCTCCACAAAATTTTTTTAAAACAACCAATGGAAAAGAGGGTATTGGAAATTTCTCGTGTTTTAGTGGGAAAAAAATTGGATTTTTTGGTTTTTTTTGTTGACGGCCGGATTTCTATGAACATTGCCCGCCATACACCCTTCATGGGAGTGAGGATGAGAGTTTAGATTTGACAAGCATTTAGACGACACCATTACCTAGGCTTTCTGCATAGAGACCCATAAATCTTAGGGTACAAAAAATGTCAAGCAACCTTTGAGATTCTAGCATATCAAATGGCAGGGGGTTTTTCTTACAAAAAACATCTATTTTTTACAAAAAAAATAGCCACCAAAACAAACAAGTTTTAACACAATCCATCATATAACTCAAAAAAACCTGCTCATTATCAAATCCAAGGGAGGATGGAGCTACATTTACTCAATCTATCCCCGAGTACACAAATCAATTTGCTTTATAAAACAAAATCAATCATTTATGAAATGCAAGAAATACCTAAAACAGTCAATAGTGAAAAAAACCATTTATCATAGTGAATATGGCACCAACCTACAACGGCTAGTTATGCTGAATTAACTCCATTATGTTCAACCCAATTGACATTGTAGCATCAATCTTTTACTACACTCTTAACTTTCTAGAACACACATAGACGCAAATATGCCAAAGCTAAGTGAGGGGAAAGGCATCCCACACCTTTTATATTGTTTGAGCAATGTAGCAGCATTAAATCAGAGTGGAGATAATCCCATCATTCACGCTTCCAAGATCGGATCATTACCCAAGGCAATCAGATACACAAAGCCAGGTTAGTAGGGAGATAGCTTTAGTGAAGCTTACGCAATACCTTAGAGAGAAAACCAGCATCCAATAGTGTGCGGACCATTAGGTACAGGCGGTCACAAGAGTGGCGGGAGATCCTTGTTTGGGTAATTTGAGTGTAACCTCAATGAAGTTTTCTACAATCCAATATGGGTTATATTGGATTTTAAGAAAGTCTAGATAGACCTTTTGTAAAATTGCACATACTACTTCAAATTCAGATAATACAAGATCTAAGCAGGATTTGATATCCTTAGTGACAATGGTAAAGATGCAATTTGAGGCATCCGAGATCCATCTGAATTTATGTTTGTGATGCTTGTACGTTGGAAAGAGCACAGGTAGTTTGCCAGAGTCAATAGAATAGCCAAAATTTATGGCATATTTAATGATATGGTTTGTGGTCTCCATAGGAGCTCGATTAAGTAGTGAAAACTCATTTCTAGTAGGTCTTGCTTGTGCAACCCTCCAAGCAAGATTTTTGCACATAAAGGTTGGACAATCAGCATGTGTGCTTTTCTGCACGTGTCGAAGGCTAGGAACTTGTCAAAACACCGTGTGCGAGCCACGAATGGCTGCAAGCACACAACTAGATAGTCCTAGCAAGCTCAAAGGGGCAATGGTGTGTCACTCACCGCTCAATGCTTCCGCCGTGAAGGATCTTGTGCCGCAAAGAAGAAGGATACACCACCCAATGCTCTCTCTCTCTCTCTCTCTCTCACTCTCTCTCTCTCTCTCTCTCTCTCACACACACACACACACACACACACACACACCCATGAGCACACAAAGGAGAAGGAGATAGAGGTAGAGCAAGAGCACTTCTTAGCATGCAACCTCAAAGAATGAGGATTTTAGGTCAAAATGGACCTTTTATAAGAGTCTGATCCATTCACACAGGGGTGTTCACAGTGGCCGATCGTTGCAAAAATACTATAAAAATAAGATATGTGGTGCATCACTCATCGGCTATCACCTACACAGCTATTGGACCAACAAGGCCAGTCCATGACTCAAATGAATGATAAGGCGTCCATCGAAGGTAATAGGGTGTTCGTGAGGGTTAACATGCCCCCCTTCCTGATGTAGATTCTATCCTTGTAAGCTAGTGAGATGAAGCCCGTTCATCGAGGTGGAAGAGCATATGAGTTTGTAGTCTTGAGATTTCTTTAAACATTGCAAAATTAACCAAAAATTACACAATAATTGCATCTTATATATATAATTAAAAAGCATATGCTGTGAGTAAGCACACAAATTGATTGGTAATAGAATATCAAACTTTTTTTAGCAATAAACATTAAACTGTAATATAATCAAATGCATAAGTAGTTGTAAAGGTAAAAAATAAACAAGTCTGGGGTCGCTAATATAACGATCAAGAGGCACTAGATATCAACTATGAATACCATGGGCAAGCTTCTCAATTCTCTCTAGTCAATTAAGTTGTTTAATCGCAAGAGAAAAGTATTTCATGTTCGAGGACTGACTAGAGGCTATACCTAGAAGACCTTCTAGTTAAGCTACGATAAAAGGAATTGCTTATGAAATCATCACCTGAATTATCCCCTTTGTTTGACCTCCCAAAGTCTTTTCACATTGATTCGATTTTTGATGTGTGTGCTTATTTTGTATGCCTTGGGCTTTTCCCTTTTCAAGGAAAAGCGTCCACACTAGGAACCTCTAGGGCTCTAATACCATAGGCAATACATGTGAGTGAAGTACCAAATTAAGATTTTACATTCTTGGCACTTTTGTTTGTTTTTTTGTTTTTTTGTTTTTCATCGCCTTTCAATTTTGTAACTTTGGGAGTCATTTTGACACTGTTATCCTCCCAGGCTCATTACAATAGTAAACTCCCTTTATAATAGTTAAAATAAAGGTCAATAGGGATTAAGCCCACTAGAAATCACTAGCACATTGCACAATGCTGCCTAAATTGAATCAAGAACCTAAAGTAACCATTAACAAAGAATTAGGAAGGCATTTCCCATGGTATTAATAGAAGATATCTAATGCCTATCTTGGTCAAACTGGCTTAGTCAGATTGTTTGATTCATAACCCTAGACAAGGGACTATGACATAAAATTATATTGAATCTAATGTTTAATACTAAGAAAATGTGTTGAATATTATGCTACCAATCACAGCTAGAGCAGACAAACAAGGATGCTAAAAAAATGGGAGGCAATGATAATGGACAAGAAACACCTGTTCGGGTTGATGACCGTGCTCGATTCAAAGAGTAAACTAGACAAAGATTCAAAATCTCAACAACTACAATGCATTCCTGCACACACTAGAAAACACAAGGAATACCTATAGAAGGCACATCAATGGGAAGAGGCACCAACCTTTATTGAACACAATCAAAACAACATAAAGAACCCTAAACTAATTATTTGCACCCCCCTAGAGGGTCAAGGGGGGTAACTGGATATTGTAAAGATAGGTGGGTAGCCCTAGGTCTAAACCCCTATCCTCGTCATCATTGAGAAAAATAAAGTCATCATCCGTGAGACCATATGTTCCATCTGTGTAATCATGTAAATCTTCCTCATCATTAGAGGCACAAACGTTCACTACTAACAATGTCACTAGATGCATATAGGCATCTTGGTCAAAAGGGTAAGCGTGTGCAATTGAAGAGACGTTCGCTACTAAGTAGGGATCAATCGTGGTCAAGAGACGTATCATCCATTCTAATTCTTCAAAATTCTTATCACACGCAAGCGTATCGACCAAATCCCATTCACAGGTAAGCACCGAGTAGACTATGTGAAACACTTGTGAAAAGTGAAGAGGGTACCTCTAACCCAAGGTAGGAGTGGATGACTCTATCGTACTAGCCATATCTGTACACACAGATAGATGATGGTTAGTGTGCAAATATTATAAGGGTCATGTCAAAAGGTCGTATCCTTGTGCATAATGTGTTTTTATGATTTTTGAGTCCTGTACTAGAACTTGTAGGTTTCTAGCCTTTTGTTTGGTGGCTCTTGCTCTTTTTTACTTTTTTCTTTTTGTTTTCTTGAATATTGGGCTATATATATACATTCCCTAAGATTGGGAGATTGAGAGGTCAGGGAGGAAGGTTAAGATGGCAGCAAGTGAATGATGGATGTCAACAAACAATCCCCCCTTCCTTGGGTAGATCATACCTTTAAATTTGGAACGATGTCCTCATCCTTTGAAACCAATTTTTCCAAGTTGTTATGTGTGAATACTTTGACCAATAGTTTTTTATTGCCCTAGGTGTTTCATCTAGTTGCAAGGGTGGTAAGGTACTCTCCCATGATTTTACTTGCAACATTGTTGTAGGTGGTGAACTTACAACGAGAGGTGCAAATTCTTTCTTGTTTGTATGGATATTTACAATGGTAGGTGCAGGTTGTGTCAAAGCTTGTATTTCCATATATGAACTACATGAAGATCAAGAAGCTTCATTTGTTTTCTCTATGTTTGAGCTGAGCTAAACAAGCCTTTCTTGCTTGGGTACCCAAACTAGCTCCGGATGAGGTGTATAGTGTTCTGTGATCTTTCCCTTCCCACGATCTTTGATTGGCTTTATCATTGCAGGATTTGACTCACATGGGTCTATAGGTGATAGGTAAGAACACAATTTACGTTTTGGTATCCAGATTTGATCATTCCCTTCATAGTAGACTTGGGCTTCCAATAGTCGTTTAGGAATCCAGCGCAATGTTTTCGTACATTTCTTGGAATGAGTAAGGCGTCTCTTACAAGGCTCTTGTTTTTTAGCATTAGAAATGGTTGCTAAAGAAGCTTTAGGGACCCATTTGTATGTTTTCTTTGTTATATTATGATGAGTCTTGGGCGTCTCAAGCTTTGTTTCAGCTACAAAACTTGAAGCTCTAGAGGGTTGGGCTATAGGTACAGATGGTTCAACCTCTTGGACATGCAATGTTTTGGGTTTTATTTCCTAAGGAGGTGATATCTCAGGGACTATCACTTGAGTGTTAGGGCTAAGAGTTGGTTTCTGTGTTGTGACACTCCCAGTCTCCCAATCAATAGTGCATTTGGTCGCTATCATCCACGTGCTTCCTAGGTCTATATTGCCTTCCATAGTTCCAGCAGGCATGAACAAAATTTCTTGAGCTACAACCCCATTGTCATAACTGACAGAAGTGTGCCAGGTTCCAAAAATTGTAGTTTTTTTCTTGTTGATACCCTTGACTTAAATGGTACTCTCAGATAGAGATGGCTTTCCTAAATGGCACCACACTCCATATGATAGCAGATTGTATTTAGCACCCGTGTCCAATAAGATTTATAAAGCACTTTCCCATAGGTGCTATTTAACTCAATAGGGTATTGCAGAGGTGTGTCAGAGTCCAACCAATCATCCTTTGTTTCAACATGTAATGCATGTGTAACTCCAAGGTTGGCATGTCGTTGTGCCGTCTTGTTGTTGCTCCTTAGCCTCAGCTTGAGCTTGTATCTTTTTCAATTGTGCTTGTGCATTGGATGCCTTTTTTTTATGGATGGCATGTATCTCCTCTTGGCTTAAAGGATCATAGTATCTTTTAAATTTACTCCCATTGAGGAATCCAATGGTTTCAACTCCATCAAGAGTTTCCACACAAATGGTACCTTGTGGGGTGATTTTGCATACTCTATATGGTCCTTTTCTAGCATATTTCAACTAATTCTTCTTGTTACACACTCCATACATAAGGACTTTATCCCCAACCTTGATATCCTTTTTCTTTAAATGAGGGTCAAACCATTTCTTTCCCCTATCTTTCTCCACAAGTGCATTTTTCACAACCAAGTGTCTTTCTTCATCTAACCTCTCAAGGATATATAAGCGCTCAACTAAAGGGTTACCATCCCAACCTTCTTATGAAGCTACCCGTAAACTAGGAATTACAAACTCCCATGGGATAACTGCTTCTTGGCTATATACCATTTTCAATGGTGTACAATTAATAGCCACTTTGTAAGCAGTACAATAAGCCCATAGAGCTGACGTCATCTTCAAATCCCAATCTTTGCAATGCCCTTCCACTGTTTTGGTCAAGATAGAAATAGAGGTATTTCTAGTGCTCTCAGCTTGGCATTTTCTTGTGAATAATAAGGTGTAGACTTATGGTGATCTATCATGAAGTTTGTTGTGAGTTCCTTTATCACTCCATTTATAAAATGAGTACCATTTTCACTCACAATCTCAAAAGGACAACCAAATTGCGTAATAATGTTCTCAAAGGGAAACTTGTCAGTTAACCTTGCATCATCCTTACGTGTCGCCCTGGCTTCTGTCCACTTTGTCACATAGTCAGTGGCAACAATAATATATCGAGATTGAGTGTTACGAGGTGCCGTACTAATTGGACCTACAAAGTCTAAACCCCATTTTTCAAACGATTGAGTCACTTTAATAAGATGTAAGGGCATCTTATCCTTTTGTTGTGTGATCTTGGACCATTGGCATTCATCACACCCTTTTGAAAAAAGTGATGCATGTTTGAATAAAGTAGACCACCAATAGCCTGATTACAACACCTTTCTAGTAGTTGGGTCCCCTAAGAAATGTCCTCCGGCTATACCCATGTAAGCTTCTTGCAGTATGTATAAATACTCATCCTTACGAGCACAATGTCGAATAATATCGTCCTTACCTATCTTATAGAGAGAGTCCCTGCAATTAGGGAATAAGGTTCACATTCCTTTAACAGTTTTTGAGCTATATCCTTACAAAGCTCTTTGGGTGGAAAACCATTAACTAAAAGTTCACAATCCTCTCACTCCATTCAGGCATGGACTTGACTAGGAATAGGGAAGTATCAAGCAATTCATCTCATCAATTCCAATAGGGGCTTCACCATTGGGTATGCAAGACAAATGATCCGCCATGACATGTCTTTCTACCGGGGTCTCACCACAACAGTAAAATCAAACTCAAGAAGAATTGATAACCTTTGTGTAATTCTTCCCATGGAACAAAGTTTATTCACTAGATACAACAATGCTTCATGATCCACATAGAACAAACTTGCTGGCAAGAAGGTAGTAGAGAAATTTCTTTACTGCATAAATCAAAGCTAAACCTTCCTACGCTGTAGTGGTGTAGTTTCTCTCAGCATCATTCAATTGACGACTTGCAAAGCTAATGGGATAGTCCAATTTATGTTCTTCTGGTTGAGCTAGAACACACCCAATAGCAAAGTTTGATGCATCAATATGCACATGGAAAATTACATTCCAATCAGGCACTCATGAAATGGGAGCACTTGTCAAGGCCTTTTTATAATAATTCATGGGCATTGTCACACTCCACGGTCCAGTGAACTCAATAAGAAGCTTGTACAATGGGCGAGCTATCTTGGCAAAGTTTAGAATAAATCGTTGGTAATAGCCAACATGGCCCATGAACCTTTGAACTCTTTTATAATCTGTAGATGGTGGAAAATCAAAAATGGCTTTAATTTTTCTTTCATCTATGGAAATCCCATTTTAGGACACTATATGCCCTAAAATGACTCCATGTTTAACCCAAAATTGGCATTTGAAAGGGTTTAATGAGATGCAATGCAATCTGCACTTTTCAAACACTTTCCATAAACATGATAGATGTTCTTTCCAAGAAGAATAAACACAAAGGTCATCTAAGAAAGCTTCACAAAACTCCCTCAAATATTCTCTAAAAGCAGTGTTTATTAATCTTTGGAAGGTAGCAGGGGCATTGGTTAAGCCAAAAGCCATAACATGAAATGCGAACACTCCAAATTCGGTTATAAAAGCAGTTTTAGCTTGGTCCTCTAGTGCAATTGTGGTTTGATTGTAGCCAGAGTACCCATCTAAGAAGCTCTAAGCTTCCTTCTCTGCAACTCTTTCAAGCACATGTTCCGAATATGGAAAGGGGTAATGGTCCCTCCTAGTGGCGGCATTGACCTTCTTGAGATCCATGCACATTCTGAGTTTCCCATTCTTTTTTGGCACAATAGCTATTGGAGACACCCATTATGAGTGATCAATAGGGTATATGAATCTGCATTTGACAAGCTTTTCAATCTCTTCTTGAACAATCTTTGCATACTTAGGATGCATTGGGTAGGGTCGTTGATGGACTGGTTTAGCCATGCTATTCATGGGAATTGTGGGTTGCACCATGGAAGGTGGAACGCCTTTCATATCATGATATGTATAAGAAAAATATCCTTAGATTCCTTGAGAAGCTCCTTAAGTACATATTCCTCAGTCTCTATTAGATCTTTGGACATGAAAATTGGTTTGGACTCTTCACCTAGTGTTGCTAACTCTATTTCCTTAACTATCACTAGACCATCATAGACTCCATTGCTTCCATTGAAAGTTGTTCTCTGGGCCTTTGTGTACACAACCTTACGCTCCTCCGTGGTGTAGGATTTGAAATGATCAGGTGCAGGGTGTAAGTATGTGCGGTCTTATTGCTCTGTCGACTATGACTTCTCTTTCGCTTCCTTTTTTTGTTGAGCTAGCTCTCGATTTTGTCATCTCCTTACAGTATGGCTCCTCCCTAGCTCCATCCATTTGTGAAATTTGTGGTAGCCGACTTGTAGTTCTCCATTGAGAAAATCTTGAAGAGCTAAGAAAGTTCGGGGTCTCCATATAGTTTGGACATGATGGTGGTTCTAACTTCTGAAGCCATGAAATCCATCAATTTGGCAATATTTAACGGCACTTTTTGGGCTTCAGTCCCTTGGCATGGGGAAGATGGGATCTTCATTTCTTCGATTGGGTCAGGTAATCCCTCTGTAAACATTCTCTCCAACAAGAAGGGAGTACACCCACTTTCCCATCACTTAAAGACACTTTCTTCTCGGATGACGCTAGGTATGGTGGGTGGTATATGGTCTTTGTGAGGTTGATTTTTCATAGGGAACACTGTGTCTGTAGTCTGTATCTACGTAGGTGTTGGATCTAGATCATTTTGGGTCTCTTCTATCAAACTCATTTATTGTTTGACTCGCTCGATCTCCTCTGTAGAGTTTGGGTAAGTTTCTATCTTCTTCTTGGGTCCTGGCCATTATGGCTCATGACAATCTTTCTTGTTTGTTTCTTTCCTAGTGGTCGTTTTAGTCTCCATGGTCTCACCTGAATCAGAATCCTCTTCAGTGTCGTTCATATATACGAGGTCATCACCAGTCCCTATGTTGGTCTTTGAACTGGGGTCTCACTTTGCTCCTTTTTGCGATCTCTTCCTTCGTGTTTTCTTCTTCTTTTGAGATTGGGAAATTGATGAAGTGTCTCTTTCTTCAAGAATATAATTTTGTTTTTGGAGCTTTGATCGTGTGAGTACATTTACTGGTACCATAGGTGTACTTTGTGATGGCTCTTCAGTAACCTCAATTAAGTTCAATGGCGAGATCTTTGGTGCATTTGTATTATTCAAACATTGGGCAATCAAATGATCTATGCCACATTGATTACACATGAGTATCGATATTGTACATGTGCTCGCTTGATTGGTTTGCATTAGTCTGGCATTCTTTTGTAGTCTAATAGGACACTTGGCTACACGATGTGGATCCCCACACTCGTAGCATTGAGGAGGTGGTCTCTTGGTAGTGAAATTGATATTTTGGCATCTTGCCGCAAGCGCAGCTACTTCATAGACAAGTTTGACTTCTTCCAAATAGTCCTCCATGTAGTATTGTGGACTTTCTTCAAGTGCATCAACTCCATAGGAAATATTAGGGTCTATATCTTCCTCACAGTCTTCCAAACAAGTAATAGATGACTCACAAACCACTCAATTCACAGAAGTGATTCTCGGATGTGGTGGTTGCGGTCCTAGCACTGGAGGTGATTAGGGTGTTGTTTGAACCACATTTTGGGCCCTAGGGACCATGAGTTGTGATGGTTGTTCAAGAGGTGGGGCCGGCATCAATGTAGGCACTTGCGGTGTGTCCGTCCATGCTAAGATTGGTATATTGGCCATCGCACATTTAAATACTATGCAATCCTTGGCTTGATGACCATACCTCCCACATGCATTGCAATTCCCATTAAATTTTACATTAAAAGTAGGGCATTCACTAGTACTATGTGGACCATAGCAAACTGAGCACCGTTATTGCTCCCTTCTTAGATACATATGATTGTTTTGCGTAGCACGATTGATTGTCTCTAAGACTTTCTTGAATGGCCTTGGTGAGATATGCTAAAGTCATCCCAAATATCTTTGGCACTTTAGCAATAGGCTTTATGGTCATTGGCTCATGCTCGATGCTTGCGAGCTAGTACATTTAGGCTCAACAAACACTCTTTCTCCTTGAATCATTAAGTTGTCCTCCAATTGGATCGCATTGGTAGTGACTACTTTCCAAGTGGTGATTCCTCTAATGACTAGGCCATTGTAGATACCCTCATGTCATAGTCCCCTAAGGAATTTATCAAGAAATTGGCTATTATTGAAGCGCCCATTTGGATTACAACAAGAATTCAAATGCTTCAATAGACTAATAAAGTCTCTTACGGACTCCCCTTCCTCTTGTTGGGCTTTCTGGAGATGAGATGCTACACCCCAAAGTACTCCTCTCATATGTACTCTTTCAAGAAGAGTCTCCTAAGAGTAGGGTAAATCGTTTTCTCTTCCACCCTTAGGGTTCTATACCAATCCCCAGCCTTTCCACTCAAGGTAAGGCTTAAAGCATTACTTTTATGTAGTTCATTATGTTCTCCTAGGGAATTGCATATTTGTTCAAATACTTTGATATGCTTTCTCACATCCCTATCTCCACTAAATTTTTGTGTGAGCTTGGCTATTTGTACGTCCTTACTTCTAAGATCTCCATCCGGCGTGTTACACATAATATTTTCAGCAATGGATAAACCGATAGCTTGAGAAAATATTGCCAAGTCACCCAAGTGAGTAGGTATAGTGGGGACATGCGCTCTCAAAACTGCATGTGGAATGGGGGTTGGCATTGGGTTTGGCGTATATGCATCGCTTGGGTTCCAAGTTGGGGTACGATGTTGCACCACATGTTGTGGCCCCAAGTTCATATGTGTGGCCCTAGGCATAACAGACATCGGATGTGACATGCTAACGCTAGCTAGTATGGTCTCACTGAAATAAGGGCTTGGGTGTTGTGGTCGTGGAGCATAAGTTGTTGAAACAATGGGAGGAGTAGGAGCTACATGAGCATGAGGACCCATAGGTGCATATGATTGATACACACTTGTAGGTACAATTGCATGCATTGAGCCACCATGTAGCAGCGTTTTACTAATAAATGAGGTCCATGGCGTGTTTTTTGTCATGCCCATCACTAAGGTAGGCATGATAGCCGTGGTGTCATTAAGGAGAAAGATGAGATAAACTTGGAAATGTAAAACTATCACTTGTGGGCTTAGATTGTACTAAGATCCCTGGCAAAACAACATATGGGGGATCCATCGGGCTTACTAAGGGAGTCTCCATTTGTGTTAAAGTTGGTTTTTTAGCCTTCCCTGTATCCAAGAATCTCATGGGACCCATTCAAGGCATGTGGATCCCTTTGTTCAGCCTCTCGAGCTCAATAACCCTATGGATGACATCACAAAATCTTTCTTGTTGCTTCTCTACGCTAGTAGCACCCAATGTGGATTGTAGGACATCTAACCAATCCACATGATAGGTGTGACTTGAATATAGATCGGTTAAAGTCTCCGTTTGTATTCATACTCCCAATTTTCATTTAAAAACGCTCAATGTAGGATTGAGGTGCTAGGAGTGTCCTTTGAACTAGATGCAATGTGGCTCTCTATGGGTTGACTCTTAGTGGTTGCTAATTCAAGAGCATGGGATTGCTCGACTAGCATGGATGTTGACTTATGGGCCTTCACCTTTAGCTCTCTCCTTTGCTCTGCCTTGCATAGGCTCTTGATTTCCTTTTTCCTAGTGGCAATGATATATCGCTCAACCTCTTGCACTTTAGCAAGGCTTCTACCATCATGTAATATAGCCTTAGAGGGGAACAACTCTGAAGGGTCAGGGGGTGCAGTGAATGGAGTATTCACATGCATACTCTCCAGGAACATGGGGTCTACGTTGGTCATGAATGGTGAATTTACTTTCCCACCCCCTTCATTCACATCGTTAGCTCCATATTTAGAGCCAGTGGCTCTAGTAAAAGTCTCCTCAAGCGGCTAAGCACGCTCGCCTTGGACCGTGGGCCCATGGCATGCATGTCTTCGCTTGAACTATCGAGATTAGGCATTGGGTAACCTTTCATGATGTCGTAGTTAGAGGAAGAGGCACTAGATGCAATATGTGGGTCATGAGTGGTACTACCTTGGGTTCTCGTTCATTGAGGGCCTAGAGCCTAACGTGGAGGAATAATGAGTGCCTGCGTAAATGGAGACACTCTCTATGTGATCGTCCTCTAGCACACAACCAGAGCGTAGGTACATGTGACCTCAACAGTCTAGAAGTGTTGGTGAGTGTCCGTGAAGGCCGGTAACCTAGTTTTTTGGGCGTTTGAAACCCAAATTTACTGTTGATTTTTTGTTTTTATGGTTCTTTTTTCTAACCAAGCCACGGAATATGGCGTGTGATAGCTCAAAACAAGTGTCTTGGTTAAAGGGACGTATCGTGCTTTACAGTCCCCAATTTGATTACTTAAAGACCTCAAAATCCTAAAAGCAGTCTTTTCCTAGTTGAGAAGAAGGCTAAAATTAGTAAGTCCAAAGGGTAAGTGTGAAGGGAATGGTGGAGGACTTGAGGAACTTATCCCACATGCCCTCCCCTCGCTTGAGGTGCTAGTCTTTATATATATAGTAGTGTCTATACTATATCATAAGACTGAGGACTGAGGCCCGCGCTTGGGTTTGGGCTTGGGAATGATCTCGATCCTTCCTTTTGAAATAAGGATTTTTTATTTTATTTTTTTGTTTTTGAATTTTCTTTTTGGTCTCAGTTTTTCGAGAGTTTTTTTTTTACTTTTTGAAAAAACTTTTCTCTGGATAATGTTTGCGTATGAGCCCTGAGCTCACACACGCACACAGCTACCTTTGGTAGCTCTATCTAACCTACTACAGCTAACATACCTAATTAACACTAATTATCTTTGCTCACTAAAAAATTTTATTTTATATTTTTTAAATACCAAAAAACTTTTTTTTTTTAAATTGTGGATAATGTTGCGCGTGAGCATCGAGCTCACACGCGCACATAGCTACCCCTACCAGCCCTGTCGAACCTGCCTACAGCTAACAGACCTTATTAACACTAATTATCTCTTCTTACACTCTACCTAACACAATAACCTACACACTAACCGAACAGTCAACCTTCACAATGTCTACTGCTCACTGTCTACTGAACATTACAGTACTATACACTAACTAACAAACCTGCTAACACCTGCACATTATTAAACTTAGCAGATCGAACAAAACATGTACATTACAATACTTAACAGAGCTAACAAACACCTGCTAAAACCTACACATTGCAGGCACTTAATAGATCTAGCATAACTCGGTAAAAAACCAAAAATGGTAGAAGTGAATGGCTTCCTGAGGTAGCATTGAGTGCTCCTCAAGCTTAGTGCAAGGCAGTCCTCGACTGTGGTGCCAAAAATGTGCATTTTTCCGCACGTGTTTGAAGGCTGGGAACTTGCCAAAAAACATGTGCGAGCCGCGAATGGCTGCAAGCACCCAACTAGACAGTCCTAGCAAGCTCAAAGGGACAATGGTGTGTCACTCACACTTTAATGCTTCTATCGTGAAGGATCTTGTGCCACAAAGAAGAAGGAACCGCCATCGCGCTCAATCGCCGATGCTGCCGTAATAATCTCTCTCTCTCTCTCTCTCTCTCTCTCTCTCTCTCTCTCTCTCTCTCTCTCTCTCTCTCTCTCTCTCTCTCTCTCTCTCTCTCTCTCAAGCAGACACACACACACACACCCGTGAGCACACAAAGGAGAAGGAGATAGAGGTAGAACAAGAGGACTTCTTAGCATGCACCTCAAAGAATGAGTATTTTAGGTCAAAATGGACCTTTTATAAGAGTCTGACCCATTCACAAATGGGTGCCCACAGTGGCCGATCGTTGCAAAAATACTGTAAAAATAAGATAAGTGGTGCGCCTCTCATCGGCGATCACCTACACACCTGTTGGACCGACAAGCCCGGTCCATGACTCTAGTAAATGATAAGGCGTCCGTCAAAGGTGATAGGGTGTCCATGAGGGTTAACATAGCGGCTCTATCAAAACCAACAATGAACCATTGTTGTGAAAGTTTTTGAAATTTCAAACCTAAATCAAGAGTAATCCAAGTACTATTAGTAGATAGCCAGTTTTGCGATAGGAGAGAGATTTTGTGAAAAAAACATTGGTTAACCAGATTGGTTAAGTCCAGTAGGACTATCTTCTCCAGTTGGAGAGTATTGACCAGGTCACTTAAGCAGCTTAGTACCATAAAATAGCAAGGTATGGGTTTTTAGGAAACATGGGAATGTAATTCAAACCTTTACCCATAATTTTTTGAACTGCAAATTTATGAGTAATTTCAAGATCACATGTACACACATGTTTACCGAGATCTCCGAAGTCTTTACAAAAGTTATCAAATTCTTCACAACAACATTCTGGAACAATACTATCTCGCAAAAATTCATTGTTGTAAACTAAACTTCCGGTAGGTTGATGATACGTCCAACTAATCATGACATTATATAACATGCTATGATTACCAAAACAAAGTTTAAAACATTCACAAAAGATAGATTTAGGGGAAAACCAATCAAGGAGTTCATTGTGATATAAACAGTGTACAAAAAGATAATTCCGTGCATAAATATGGTTGGCAATGGTTTTTCTCTCGCAGGATCCAAAATTTACCAAATAGACTCATTTTAGAAGTGAGGGTTGCTCTTGGCAAACTCCATATTCCCTTTAGTGCGGATATATGCAGGCATTAGAGGAGAATTTAGTATGATCAATAAAGTTGAGGTTAAAGGGAGCTTTGATGAGCTCCCCTTTATCCAATAAATTATCCACCTTTCAATATTTTGAGTCTACAATCTTCCACGGTGGATGCCAAAAGATTGGCCACATAAACCCATGTTTCACTAGAATAGGCGTTGAAAAGGCTTTGTTGGGGAGAATTCATAATTGGTGGTCTACTCCAAAAGACTCAACTTCAATCTGCCTGACTCGTAAGAAAGGAAAGACTTTAGAGACTTTAGGAACCATTTCAAGGAGGGTAGAGTCACTGAGGGTACAAAGATTGCTTTGGAATATTTTAACAGCTTCCAGAGCAGCATTATCTCTACAAAATAGGCCACCTGTTTGTGGAACAATTGGGGTAGCTAGAGTGCTAATAAAAGATGGGTTAATTCCACACAATTTTTTAAACAAAGTTAGCAATCTTCAAACTAGAGAAAGAAAATTGAGTAAGCTCTTGATGATATTATATAGCTAAGACAGGGAGTTGGGCTACATATTGTGAAATCGTAGCAACTTCGTCTTCTGAATATTTGTCTAGGGAAGCCAAAATTTTGGCCCAGTCATTGAAAGATAGCATATGCAAAATAGATTGTTTTTATCAACCGTAAGTGTTAATCCATAGATAAGTTGTGAAGCATCCAGATTACTTATAAATAGAAGGACAAGAGAACTAGCCACAGAAAGGAGTTTCGAGGGCAGCTCGAGTCCTTGGGATAGGGATAAAGCCTAAAAAACATAGTTAACAAATTACATAGGGTTTGTTTGGGATAAGATTTCACGTTGCTTTTAGCCTTTCTAGGAAGTAAAGGTCTGGGTCTAGAAGATATGGGCTTTTTAGGAGGATGATCCTTTAAGAAATTTGTTATTTTCTCCATAATCCTTGCATGTTTTACTAGGTCATGGATGACTCTCATACAAGTAGTCATCTTATCATTATTATGTACCTAAAATATCCAAAGTCAAGGTAAGTAATTATGGATTAACTTGCAACCCTAAAATCAGCAAAATCCAAAGACTATGATAGCCATGAGCAGGAATCTTGGACTATAGTCAAAGAGGGACCACCTAACACCAGTCAACCTAAACAGGAATTACAGACAGTGGGTCCATCTAAGCCATCTAGTCCAATAGTTTTCTAAAGCCAGTGTTTTGATCTTCCAGATGACTGGGAGAACCTTGTGTTTAGGACGTGTGTGTTGTTATTTTAAACTAATACTTGTACACAACTAAACATATTAGTTCAAAAGACAGCTGGCTCTAGAAAAAGGACAAAGAGAAGCAAAAAAACGACTCACTCCTTGATTCATTTTTGCACTTTACAATGAGAATGAAGTATCATTCCAATGTACTTGTATACTGAAAGGGCTAAGGTACACCAATGGTAGACATCAGCTTTAAGCCAAAAAAGTCCTAAGTAAAGATAGAGTCCTCACATGCATCCATATAAACAAGTTAGCATATTTGTTAGCCTTGAATACCTATTACAAGTGTCAATGAACTTGTGAGTTGTTATCCATGTCCTACTTAAAATATTTTTACCTTAAACCTACCGTCCAAATTAGCTTTTAGCTTGAAAGGGTATCATCACAACTTTTTACTCCTTTTATGCACTAAAGGTCATCACTCCTTCAGTTACATTTTGAATGGAATCATAGGTTATAGTAAAGATAGTATGTGACCCCATTTTTTTAGAAAAGAGTTTATGTATATTTAAATACAGTAAATTTTGATCAAAAGACCACCACCCTTTCTGATCCAATTGTCATCCCAAAGATTAGTGTCCCACAATGCTCATTTGTTTCCAAAAAATTATATACTTTTTTAACGAAAAACTTTATAGAATCTAGATCAAAAGGTCGTTACTCCTTCTAATCTAAAATGTCCTACTAAAGTTACACTCCCATAAGGGGGGGAACCTGTTTATAACTATATCTGATATGTGTTGCAAAAAAGATCCACATAAAGTATCTTTTGTGAAAAAATCATTAGGTCCTCTATGGTATAGGCTAGGTTAACTCATTCTAAGCTTAAGGTAGTTCATAAGCTATACTCCAGGCAAGCAAGTTAAGTAAGTAAAGGTAAGTAAATAGATTTTTATGTATGATATACAAAGTGCTATAATGCCTTATCATATGACCTAGGATGTGTTGTATTTTTTGATTTTTAGTCCGAGTGCTCTAGGGGATTAGTATAAGTGCCCTAGGGGATGCAATAGTATGTATCTATCAACAAACAATAAAGCACCATGAATGTAGTTCAACTGCTCCATATGAAGACCACATGCCAAAAAAACCCACATGGTACTGGGTTAAACCATATCACCTTACTAATAGCAATCACACAACCTAATTTTCTCCATAAACTTTCTTTTAAGCGGCCAATGGAAAAGGAGAGTATTGGAAGTTTCTCGGGTTTTAGTGAAAAAAATTGTGTTTTTTTTGTTGTTGACGGCCAAATTTTTGTGAACATTACCTGCCATACGTCCTTCATGGGGGTGAGGATGAGAGTTTAGAATTGACGGGCATTTGAACAACACCTTTGATATATAATTTACCATGCCCATTACCTATGCTTTGTGCATAGAGACCCATAAATCTTAGGGTACAAAAAATTTCAAGCAATCTTTGAGATTGTAGCATATCAAATAGCAGGAGGTGTTTCTTACACAAAACATCTATTTTTTACAGGAAAAATAGCCACCAAAACATAGGTGTCAATACAATCCATTATAAAACTCAAAAAAACTTGCTTGTAATCAAATCCAAGGGGGGATGGAGCTGCATTTGCTCAATCTATCCCCGAGTACACACCCCAATTTACTTTATTAAAAAAGTTTAATCATTTATGAAATGCAAGAAATACCCAAAACAGTCGGTAGTGAAAAAAACCATTTATCATAGTGAATATGGCACCTACCTTCGATGGCTAGTTATCCTCAATTAACTCCATTATCCTCAACCCAATCGACACTGTAGCAGCAATCTTTTACTACACTCTCTTGGTTTTCTAGAACACACACACGCAAATATGCCAAGGCTAAGTGGGGGGAAGGCATCCCTCACCTTTTATATTGTTTGAGGGATGTAGCAGCATTAAACCAGAGCAGAGAGGATCACATCATTCACGCTTCTAGGATCGGATCATTACCCAAGGCAATAAGCCATTAGGAGATTTCGGAGGTCATTTGGAGGGCCTTCTAAGAAATTCTATTTCTCTCTCTAGAAAATGTTCTTAAAATATATTTGTACTTGTTGTATATGTCCAAATGGACAACTGAACACTCTAAAAAGTGAACCTAACTTTTCAAAAATCCTTGAAAACGATCACTTTTTCATTCAATGCGTTTGTCGTTTTCATGAAGTACACGACGCTCATTCAATATAGCTTTCGTCATCATTGAAATTAAAAAAATCACAAAACTATTAGTTGGTGCTAGAATTTAAAGTTTTTGATACTGCCAATGTGTCCAAAATGACCAAAAACTTAAAAAACGTCTATCTACTTGCCTCAATCTGACAGCTAGAGAGGGAGAAATTATCAAAATACCCTTAAAAAGGAGATTTTGCCTCACGACGCTCGGGGGACCATCTGGAAAATTCCAAATGGCCATCCGTGCACCGTGAGGAAAAAAATAAAAAAGAGGGTCATCTAGAATTCTCCATATGGTCCCTTGCATGCCATGATCCAAAATTCCCTTTTTAGGGGGTTTTTGGCGATTTCTCCCTCTCCGAGTGTCAGATTGAGGAAAGTAGATAGGCGTTTTTAAGGTTTTTGGACGTTCTGGATGCATTGGTAGTGTCAAAAGCTTCAATTTCCAACACGAATTGATAGTTTTGTGAATTTTAAAATTTTCAATGATGACGAACGCCATATTAAATGAGCGTCGCCTACCTCATGAAAAAGACATTAGCATTGAATGAAAAGGCACCCGTTTTCAAGGACCATTGACACCTTTTTTATATTTTTCTTTATACCAATCTATTTTTCTACGTAACGTAAGCTCTTCTTTCATTGGAGGAGCACTTTTTTCTTTCTCTTCTAAAAGACCTCCGAAATTTCCTAATGTATGCAAAGCCAGGTTAGTAGGGAGATAGATTTATTAAAGCTTATGCAATACCTTAGAGAGAGAAAATCGATAGCCAATAGTATGCAAACCATCAAGTACAGGCAGTCGCAGGAGTGGCGAGAGCTCCTTCTTACTAAGCTACCATAGTCGGTGCAAGGTCAGAGGCACATAGTGCGCGAGGGGGGTTGCAATAATATTCGCCTAAGGGCGTCACTCAGTTTGTAGAGTCAAGTGAAGAGGCGTGGAAGCGATACAAAAGGAGGGTAATCATGCATAACCCACTGAGTTGGGATAGGAATGCGGCCATAAAGGCCCTGGTACTACTCTTGGTAAAAATATCAACCCGATTACTTTCTAGGCCCAAGGGCTAGTGCCCCTATGGTACTTTACCCAATATAGAAGAGGTAAAGTTTACCAAATGAAAAAACGTTTAAGATTTACGCCCATAGGCTATCCAAGTTCTAGAAGGGGTGCAAGGGGGGGGGGGGGGGGGGGGGGGGAGAGAGAGAGAGAGAGAGAGAGAGAGAGAGAGAGAGAGAGAGAGAGAGAGAGAGAGAGAAAAAATTGGTTTGGGGTGGGTTGAAGTAGGGTGGGGGGTTTGTGTCATTCTATCAACAGGTTTTTATTTCTTTTGGTTGCATCAGTCTTAGCAGAAATGAAGTATAATGTAGTACATCAACACTCAAAGTTATTGGCCTACGCATTATCTTGCCATATCAGTAGCATAAGTGTTTTTTCTGGATATTTCAAAAGTAATATATAGTCATAAGGTAATCACCTAGCAGCAACAATTGTAAGTGCTAGATTGTGTATAACTAGATGTGTCACTTCTATGAGGATGAAAGTATGGCAAGGTGTAGACTCCTAAGTTCTAAAGTGCTCGTTGTGTGATTGGATGCAGTTGTACTAGTCAAATGAAGTGACCATGTGTGTGTGTGTGTGTGTGTGTGTGTGTGTGTGTGTGTGTGTGTGTGTGTGTGTGTGTGTGTGTGTGTGTGTGTGTGTGTGTGTGTGTGTGTGTGTGTGTGTGTGTGTAGTAATGAGAAGAGTATGAGTAGGAGGAGGAGGAGGGTATAGTAATGTATCTGTAAGAGTTGTAAGATGTTGGTTTTGCACCAAACTCACACTTACAACTGAAATTGAAATGCACCAACTGACTCAAGAATGATAAGATGTGGGGTTAAATTTATAACAAAGCATAAGTTGGCTTATGTGCACACAAGAAGAGAAGATATTTCAATGTGTTTCATTCATAGTGTTTGGTGCAGCCATGAGTTGCAACAGTTGCATTTTATTTAGCAGGTTCTTATGCTCTCCGTCTAGTTTGAATGTGGCCATTCACTTATGTAGATAGTGCTGGAATGCTTAAGCTTTAAAAATTCCATAAAGCGCTACCAGAGGCAGTTCCACCATTGAAGGCGGCATTGTTGTACTAGTGAGAAATAGTAGAGGTAAATATACTAAATTCAAAGGTTTTCACACTATATTACACTAATTTTTTCTAAATTTTGTAGGTTTTCTCACCTTCAAATTTAAAATTTAGAGGTTAATCTCAAAACCTGTAGGTGGGATTACACTAAACTTAGGTTTTCTTGAGCATTGATTTCATGGGATGGTTTTTGGTTATTACTAATTAGTTAACAGACTAAGATCACATAAGGACGAGTGGGAGGAGATTTCATTCTATTATGAGAAACCCACAAAGGTATCTCCACACAGAGGGAGGTAATCGTAATGATGCGACTGATGTGACTTTGTCAGTATCACTCACACACGAATGTCGAGTGAGGATTATGTGTTTGTTCTGCAATTGCACCTCAAAGAGGTGCAGTTAGTGGAGGGGGGAGGAGTTAACTCAAAACAATTAACCCCCTACATGTGGAGGTCCCCAAAGACATGCGAGTAAAATTGAATGAAGAACCTTCTTCTACTTCTACTTGAAGAAATGGGATAATAAGCTATAGTTTAGGAAGCCATTGTACTTCTCCTCATTTGTAGGGTGTCTCCTTCCAATACAAAGAATTCATGTCATCTCCATCCCGTCCTAAAAAGTCTTTGGAACTCTATAAAACTCAGGTACAACCTAGATTTTCATCTTCCGCCCACTAGCCCCATTGATACGCGTGTGACTAAGTCCAACTATAAGAGAACCCCCCCCCCCCCCCCCCCCCCCCCCCCAAAAAAAGAAAAAAACCCCTTTAGAGGGATCCTCCATTGATACATGACATTGAAGTGCCCATTATCCAAGACGGCCCATTTGAAGGGACCTTAGAGTCCCATACCCACTTTTTGCAACTGGGTACAAGGCAGTATCAGTATCATTGATACAATGGAAAACAAGATGGCGTGGTTCTAAAGATGAAAGACCATTTTCGAGGGTGGTTGAGAAACTTTTGAAACCACTTCTCAATGAAACAATTTGTAGTATCCTCTAAGTGGGCTTTTTTTATAGCTGGCATGGTACGGGGAGCTCATATATTTATTGAAGGGCCCTATAAAGTCACTATTAGGAGGCTTATAGGGCTGCCTTCTTAGAGGGCACTACAATTCAAGGTCCCTTAATCTACTTCCATATCTATAGAAATAAGTGTGCATTGATCACAATTGCTCACTCAACATGCCCGCCACTGCTTTGAAACCTTTGTGCACAAAACTCCAAGGTGCTTAGATTCTTTGGGATCTTTCATAGTTTTTGCAAATGTTAGAAAATTGATATCTACAAATGATGATGAGATCCAATATGTTCTGTGAAAGTTTGGTTGATCCTCTTTTGCCACTCTTCTTCTTGCTTTTTATTCAACTCTAAGTTTTCTTGGCCTTGGCTTCTTATTTTGCTTCTTGGTTGGCCTCTTGAAGTGCTATTAGACTTGCAAGTTTCCTAAAGCTTGCCTTGGTTCTGGACTTTTTGCATGGAACCTTGCTTTGTCTACTTGTTCTATTTTGAGGATTTGCCTTGCTCTTGTAGTCTTGGACTTGAGCAGATGATAAGATTAAGTGGCCCATGGTTTTGGCTATAGCTCTCTATAATTGCCTATCACTATTGCTCATGTCTTGTGTAGACATGAGCTAGGCTTGTAGCAAGACTATATCTTCTTCCCCTATATCTTTGGCTTCTTTGACTGCACTCAATTGTATTTTTAGTCCCTTACTTTCCTTCATCATTGCTTGTGAATGTTCAAATTGTTTTTGAGTCAACGCTGATTTGTCGAGGTTGCTATGGTACCTTTTCTTTCTCACCCTCGTTGTCTTTTTTGTTCTTCAAGTATTTCTTGAGTATTTTTTGCTTTTGCAAGCCTTGAGCATTCTTCACATTCCCTTATGGCTATCTTCCTTTGTTTAGCCAGAGAGGCTGTTTCAACATTGTCTTCCCTAATGGCCTTCCACAAGAGCTAAATTTATTGGTGGTCCTTGACTCTTTTTATTCATTGAAGCACTTGTTGAAGAGCTTAACTACAAGCACCGACTCAAACTCTTCTAGATCCTTCAAATGGTAAAGTTCGGATCATAATATATAGCTTCTTGTGCTTGCTAGATGTGATGTGGCAAAATTCTCGCAAATGTGGTTGTGCTCTTGGCATTTAAGTTGCCTGAAACGTTCCCATTTTGTACTTAAAACATTTGGCCTTATATCTATATGTTATTCTACTTTAGCATTGGCCCATTTTTGTATTTCAACATTTGGCATTGTATGCGTATGTTTTTACACTTTGACGTTGTCAAATTTGATGTATTTAATAACTTTATAGAAAAGAAATACAAATTCTTTCCAAGTTTCATCCCATCTCAACTTTTTCAAGTTATGTCAATTTTTTTCAATTTGCTATTGTGGTTGACAGCTAGTATTGGTTTCAATGGGTGATTGGCTGGCAAGGCGTTTTGGTCCTACCATCCCCAAAATGCTATCGTGGTTGACTTTTAGTACTAGTTACAATGGTTGATTGGGTGGCAAGGCCTTTTGGTCCTTCCACCCCCAAATGTTTTACCTATCGGGATTGATATGTGCATTAATAATTACGGTTATGCAATTTCTATATAGTATGTGCATTGTTATATGCGTCATTATCACATCATACTGATGCAAATAGCAAAAAAATTATTGACGTGTCCATATTGACGTCGGGAACATTGAAAACTTCACACGCATCGATATGGGCATCATAAGTGAAAAGACCCCTGGTAGTGTCTTGACACCCGTCTATCATAGGCACTAGATCATCAATCTTCTCTAAATCAATGCTCCTTGATGCAACCTCCCAATCCATCAGTCCATCATTGTCTAGCAAGTCTTTCATGGATTTGATGTGGATGGAAGTGGTCGTTGCATTTGTTACAAAAGATGTAAGTTACAAAAGACATACACAACGTCTTTAGCAGGCTCAGTATTTAAGCAGTTTGTGCTTGGGTTGAATGAAATCATAAGTAGACCAAGTTTTTTTGCACTTATCACTAGGGGCTGCAACCAATAATACTTAAGTGGCAACATGGCGAAGTTTACTTTCTCTCACCCAGATTCCTTCTAGTTCAATGTGCCATGGATCTTCAAAGCTACCTTCTTTATCAAACTTCAATCATAAAAGAATCCAAAAACACTTATAAAATTGTCCTTAAAGCTCGCTCATCCATTGCTACCCAAATGATGTAGACTCTCTGACTCCATTCGCACTCTAGCAGTCTCTTTCTACTAGCTCCACCTATGGGGTTTTTGTGTCGTTATTTTTTGCATTCTTTCCAGATTTTTTTCTTGAGCCAAGATGACTTGCTTTTTTCATGCCTTGGCGCTTTGTATTCCTCCATGCGGTTCTTCTTTTTACAATATTCATGCATCCTTGTGTCCATCCATTTGGTGAAGAAACGATTCTCCACATCTTCCACATGAAAGGATTTGTGAAGTATATTGATGACCTTATCCTTGTGGCCAGTTGCTATGTCTTTGCATTTTTTCATGATGTGGTGAAGAAGAAATGTAAATAGAAGCCATGTATGATAGTAATCACTTTTCTACCTTGCTTATTGATGTGTATCACACCTATCTTAGGGTCTATAGTGTAAGGGAGCTCTACTCGTGCATTGAGATGATATCGAGGGATCAAAACAAGGGTCTCGATATAGGGGTGAATCCAGGGGTGGTGAAAACTCCAAAGCGAGGGTGTCGAGGGGTGCTTTCAAGCCACACTATCCATAAGAATTCTTAGCACACCATTTGAAGATTATTACTCCTTGTGCCATGATGCTACAGTGGCCATTGATTTGCATTTGAAGAAGTGCTTGATGCGAGGTAAAATAAGAAAATGTATGAGCACCTTCTATGGAAGTTTTTGTCCTTGAAGATATTTTTGATATCTATTAGCTTCACACTTAGGACATTTCTTCATGTCTAGATACTCCCCTCTAAACAAAATGCAATCATTAGGATAGGCATGAATGGAATTATATCCCATGCCTAAATTTTGTAGGACCTTTCTTGCATCATCTCTCAAGGTTGACATCACATTATTAGCCGGCAATATGTAATCCTTCAGCAGACTATATACAAAAAAGCATTAGCATAGCTTTCAAAAAGTTTTATTGCATAATTGAAGTTAACAAGGCGTAGATAGTTATCTAAAAAGTTTTGTGATGCTAGTGTCACTCCATCAAACTTTGCTTGCACATTAAAATGGGCCAAGATCGTTTTCAATCTAAACACTCTAGCTCCATCATACAATGGTGCATGTTTCAGAGGTCATCATAGACAAGCCTCTACCATTCCATGATTGTCTCAGTCATATCATCAATCTCTAGCTCAAACATCTCTTGGTTGGGATGGTACTCCATGTCATCACCCTATAACCTTAAAGGTGCTTTAGGCATAGCTCCCATGTTTTTTTGTTGAGAAATTTGTTTGTCAACGCGCCTTGTGGGTTGAAAATTTGAAGGAAGATGTCCACCATCGGAGTCCTAATGATTTAGCATTGACAGTCTTTAGTACAACGTAAGTCCAGTAATTAAGAAAGATGTGTTTCCATACTATCCTTCACATGTACTGATGAATTGTAATTGGAAATAACTTGATCCATAATTGATGGATTGAATTCACCATTTTTTGTGAACATGCATGCTGCTCAACAAGTCACTGTGTTTGACGTACATCCTATTTGCATTGATTACAGGGACGTGAAGCTTTGGCCGAGATACAGTCATCTTGATTGGGCACTCCCACATCTTTGTTGCTGCTCATAATGCTTGTGGATACAATTCTAAACATAAATTCAGTCTCAAGCTTTGTTGCAAAACGTAAATTGTAGCGTAAAACCTACTACTTGATTCCAAACTTAAAAACACAAGTCGTAAACTTAAACTTAAACCTATATTAAAAAATGTAAACCGAAATTTTAAATGTAAATATAAACTGTGAAAGTAAACCTAATCTAAATTTAAAAACACAAACTGTGAACAAAAATTTAAAATTAAATCGTAAACTTAAGCATAAACATAAACTTAAATTTAAACCTAAATCATAAACCTAAACTTAAACTTATAATTTAGATTGAAAAACACACTTTTTTCAAAACTCACAAATTGTGAGTGGATAATATAGAAAAACAAAAAAATAACATTGCAAGCCATGCCCAAACCGAGCCATGGCATCCAACCCAAGCAACCACATATCCTACCACATCTACATGAGTCCATAGCCGAGCTTTTTACAGGGAATCTTGAAACCCATACAACCATTGATCAAAGCAAAGACAAACTCTAATGCCAAAAAACTAGGGAGGATCTTGCTAATACACAATCAGGAGCCACCACAACATCATTTCTCTCACAAGGAATGCCATGCCCAAACCATGCAGTAACAAGAGCATCAAAAAACACAAACTTTAAACCATAAAGTTAACCTAAATCAATAAATGTAAACCGTAAACTTAAACTTAAAAACATAAATTCAAACCTAAATTTTAAACATGCACGTAAACTTAAGCTGAAAGCACAAATATAAATCTTTAACTAAAACTAAAAAATGTAAGTTGTAAAATGTAAACTACTAGCATCCCATGATTTTTAATACTTTGATTAGATTTGTTATTTGTATTATTATTGGTGTCAATATATGCATTACAAATATCGAATGTGAAAATGACACTGATAGAAATTGTTGAAGCAAAGGAGCCCAATCATGCCAATTAGGATGGGTGTACAAAACCTTTTTCCCTCACTCATTTATTTTCCGTCAAAGTTGGCATTGTAAATCCTAAACTCAAAAGAGTTTGATTATTTCCAAACCATTTTGTACTTAATGAAGAGGTTAGATGCGAGAGCCCATCATATTTTTGAAGTAACTATCCCTTTCTAACCAAAAACCCAATTTTTCACCTTAGGTATATAAGCCAAAATTTATAATTATTAGAGGATCTAGTTTACTTTGGAACTCACGTAGTGAAGAGTATGTTTATGCTTGCATGCTCACTACTCTTTGTATGGGTAAGCATTGTTAATGAAACTTCATTGTTTTCTATGATTTACTATCCCTTGCACCACAACTTATACACCTTAGTTATACAATTTTAATACAACTTGAATATGTCTCATAAGAAGTGAGAATGAAATTATCAAAATATGAAGACTCCAATAACTGAACCGAGGAGATAATAAGCCAAAGTACAATGAAGGTTAAGATAAGTTAGGGTTGTTGAAGAGGATCTCTTCGCATTCTTGAAGTTGAACTTGAAGCAGCTCGTAGCTTTAGTAAGAAAACCTTCACCTTAACGCGATCCGAGGGGAAAAAGCTATACCTGCCACCATCCAACACATAAAACACTAAATTAGAAACCGTGTTTGTGTAAAGGGAAGGCAGGTGTCGCCACCTTTTCCCACTTGTTATCGATGTCCCGTCAAGCATCTAAGTTAGATTTTCTATCAATGTCAAAGGAAATTGGCTAATTAATCATATACTTAGGAGAAAAATCACAAAGCTTGATATCAATATAACCATGTGACGTGTAGAGACCCGAACTTATCCATAGCCTGGGAGAGAAAAAATTCACATGCCAGATAAAATCAAATTCACTAATTTTATCACCAAATAGAGTGAAAAACATAGCCAAATTGAAGCTTACATGCTAAAGTGCGTTAAACTAAATGCATAGCAATTAGTCTCACATAAAAATGTTTGCATATATGTGTGGGTATATGCATGCATGTGTGTGTGTGTGTGTGTGTGTGTGTGTGTGTGTGTGTGTGTGTGTTAATGTATTCGAGCTATTTTGGCATGTCCTAGGAAAACTGCCATCCAGTAACTAAAACCAAAAATCCATAGGCAATGAAAACACAACCTTGTAGAACATAAAAAGACCTTTGAATACTAACTCCTAAATGTATCCAAAGCATAACTAAATTGTAAATAGAAAATCCAGAACGACCAAGGAACAAGAAGTAGTCAAAAACTAAGTCTTAATGAAATTGAGCTTGGAAAGAAACTCACCACATCAATTTAGTGTGTGTGTGTGTGTGTGTCTATAAATGTGGGTGACCATAATCAATAACCAAAAATTTCTATAAGTAAAAATGAACATACTAGGTCAATCACATAAGCAATACAAAACATCTTGAGGCCAAAGAAATATTGGCTTACACATAAATTGGATAGCCAACCTGTGAAGGAGATGCAAGTAGCAGTGCCATAGTATCTTGTTTGTAAAGAAGGACTCATCCTTTGAAAATTTTTGAGGGAGGCTTTGCATGCAACCACCAAGACTTACAATTCTCAATATAGCACAAACCCTTGCAATTATTCTTGGATTAAAAATGCGTGAATTTTATGCGATCTATCAGATAGGGATTGTCGCATAAGATTTGATAGGGAACGAGCTTTGCAGGCAGCAGGAGAGGCTTTTGTAGGTAGTTCGTGCACACTATGCAAGGTAAGGGTGCTTTAAGAGTATACAAAGAACGAAACGGTGTCTCAACTCATAGAGAGAAAACTCCAAGGAGCCTTTAAAGCATAACGCTGTGAGCAGTTATTTTTAGAAGTAAAAGGTGAGGTGTATGTTACTAAGTCCACATATCAGAAAAGTTTAGGCGGAGAAGCAGTAAACGTCATTAACAAAGTGTAACATGAGGAGAAGAAAAAAAGAACATTTTCGTCATGCAAAGATAAAGAACTCTTATCTTTAGTTTGACTAAAATATATAAACTAACCTAACAATGAAAGTGTGGATATAAGAATGTTAATAGCACTTGAAAAACTGAGTTCATATGTGTGGGTGTGTGTAACAATATCAAAGAAATACGACGTATCGAAAGTATTTGTCGTATAAGTGTATGCGCATGTAAAGCATCTAATGAAGATATGCATATGTCTCATATGAGAAGGACATTATGAATGTGTGTGTGTGTGTGTGTGTGTGTGTGACCCACCGTAACCACGGGGATACACACACTACTTGGTGTGCCTACTCCACAACCAAATCTGAATGCGAAGGCGATGTCTCAAGTTTGAGAGGCTAAATCTGATGCCGGAAAGATTATCTTCATCTATGAATGCTAGAAATGAAGTGAATAAGGAACCTTTGTCATAACCTTTAGAATGTAGAATCTCAAATAGGTGATGCAAATCCAACAAAATTGCCTCCACACTAGAACCAGCATAAATAATAGACATAAAATGTGAGATACAATTATTGTAACAAAATTTTCTAGGCCTATTGCTGTTAATATGAATGAAGAAGGCACTTTTGATAGTCAGCTTTTCTCGTTTCCAAGCAATTGAGGAGTGTAAGTGCTCATTATAGGCGAAATATTGGAAAAGTGAGTAGTGAAAAATGTGGAATGAAGTGAGCCATTTTTCTTTTCAAAGTTTGGTTTCAGCTTGATCACATCAAGTGGATAGATCCATTTATCCTTGGATGAGTGAGGAACCACATGATCCATGACCTGCAAGTTATTAGCAAAACAAAGATCATCCATAAAGTGAAAAGTATATTGAAAATTTTCCAGGGTGGCAAAGTCATTTCTTTGTAGATTTCTCTTTATGAACTTAATTTCAAAGGATGCCAAGTAAAGGTTACACCAATGTGATGAGCAGGCATAGCCCATAGGAATACCTTTTGATTGCCTGCTAATATTACACCCTACCTTACTGTAGCATAAATCCAGTATAATTTCATTTAGTGAAAGAAATTGTGCAAAAGAAAAACCTTCTTTAGATTTTTTCTTAGACAAAATAAGAGTATCCTTTTTTAAATAGAACTCCTTATATCCAAGTGACTTAACCCAAATAATTATAGAGTTTAAAGCTTCCATCAAGCTAAATGGGCCTTTATGAGGAATAGCTTCAAAACAGGCCTCCACATCAAAAGTAAACAATGAGTAAATCTTATCCGGGAGATTGATAAGGAAGTCAAAGTGATTATCAATGATCCAAAACGCTTTGAAAGTTAGATTTTTTGCAAATAACTTTGATTTATCCTGAAGTAATAGAGAATACTCTAAGAGCGCATCTTTTAAGGCTTGCAAGCCCATAAAAATAAAGTGTGTATGATTTGAAAAGATGCAATCATGAGCATTAGTAAGCCAACAAAATGAATGCTTGTGTGTCTTATAAGTGCCCATTAGGTAGGGTAAAGAAGTAGAAAGAGGAAAAGATATATGAATACTAAAGCATTCTAATTTATTTTTAATAAGAGAAATGACTTGATTTAAAGAAAGATGCACTTTAGTAAATTCAAAAGAAGCAATACGGTCAAGTGCTAGCTGACGAATTAAAGATTTACAAATGAAAAGGGAAGTATTACTAGGCTTATCCACCCCAGTAATAAAGAGATGAGATTTTATCCAAGCAATCTCGTCCATAATAGAGGCGTTATAAAACCATTACAAGTTTTTGCAACATGATTTTTTAATTTCTTGACGAAATTGTTTTAGAAAAGTCTCATTTATAAAGCGTTTATGCTCATTTGAGACAAGGACATTTTAAAAAACGTGAATTTTGCGCCAGACCGCAGACAGCTCATCTATAGCAACAAAGGGATTAGTGGGGAAATATGGGATATGATTAAGACCTTTTGCAAGATTTTCTTTTAGAAATGGGTGATGACAAAGAGATGAATCAGTAGTGATAACATGAGAGCCATATGGTGGGACAGCTTTCACAAAGGGTGCAAGTCTATGAGATGACGTGCAAATGCAACTATCATTTATAACAAAGCCATTGTAGAATGATTCTTTTGCATTATAAAAGTAAGAGCCAATATTAGGGGAAAATTTCCATGGGAATGCCATCCTTTGAAATAAAAAACGTTTATAAGGAAAGAATTTGTGCATAGCAGCAGAAAATATTGAGTGTGGTGAGACAAAATCAAAGGCCTTATTAACATAAAATACATGGAAATAAATTTAAGAACCTTTTCTAATAGTGGTAAGCTTATGAACACCAAATTTATTGGTATGGATAGCTTTTACCGCTTTAGGATCCTCCATTGAAATCCAATTGCTTGATAGTATCTCCAAAGGATTGAGGAGATGGGAGAAATCCACGTATTTTTCTTGAATGCACCGACTCCTTGGTTGAAGTAGGAGCTTCTTGATTGGATAATCTCTTCACAGGGGGTTTGCCCTTAGAAGATGGAGCAAACTTTAAGATTCCTTCAATAAGGATGGCAGCTGGAGAGCCCGTATGTTGCGGCAGAAGTGGTTTTCCAGATGTGAAATTCTTAGTAGCTTCTAAGAAAAGATCCTGAAAATAATAGAATGTGAACAAATCCGTACGAGCTTCAAGAGGGAAGGAAGCTAGCCAGGCTAAGAAGCCATAAAATTGAGAAGCTCCAGGAGAAGAAGAAGAAGAAGAAGAGAATTTTTAATGTCATGGGAAACTATCTCAAGAGACCTCAAAGATCTATCCGACGAGAGTTGAACTCAAGACTTGTTATTCAAGAGGGAAATGGCATAACCAATCTACCACACTTAGGTGATAGAAAGGTTATACCATTTTCCTCTTTTTTATTAACACACTCACACACCCACACCCACACCCAAGATTAGAAAAGAGAGTAGAAAGGTTATTAAGCACAAACCAAATAAGCTGATCAAACCAGATAATGGAAGCACGACATTTGTTAGAAGAATCAATGGCACATCTACATTTCAAAAAGGGCTGAAAAATGTTCCAAATACCTCTTAAATCATCTTGCCTTGACACGGTATCAAGGTTAGCTGATTTAGTACGAAAATACACAGAAAGATTATCACATTTTGAAGGATCAATAGCTTTCAAGGGGAAAAGAGGGAGATCAAAATTAAGATTGTTACTAATGTAATGACTAGCTTGGATCGCAGCAAATCTACATTGGTCAGCCACAGAAGGGTTAAAATTGCTAAGAAGAATGAGAGACTCAGTAGAGAAAGGAGCACGGTGATTTTGTGTATCCTTTGCCCAAAGCTTATGATCAAGCCTTTCAGAATCCAATTCAAATTGACGACGAGGCAAGAGAGGAACAAAAGGAAGAAAAGCAGCAATAGAATCAAGAGCACTAATATGTTCTTTTTTATTGAAATTAGACGTAAATGAAGAAAGAGCTTTCTTTTCTTCTTCTGAAAGAGAATCAAGATTAATTAAAGGGTTAGAAGGAAGTTCCACTTCAATAAAAGTAAGAGGCAGAGGGGGAAGCCCAAAAGATTTAAGAAGAGCATTAACCAAACTGGGAAGAGTGCTAACCAAGGCTTCTAAATCAATATGGTCTTGGGCATCCAAACCCACCAAGTGTTGGAAAAAATGATCCAAAATGGTAGCGATATTTGAGGCAGCGTTATTAATAGAGAACAATAAAATAATCCAGTCTTTAATAGAAGCAACCTCAAGGAGAGAGAATCCTTTATCACTTCCTTTTTGGAGTTCCTTGGCTAGCCTCCCATGAAAGGTCTGGTTATTGAAGCATGAGAGCAACACTTGAGCAGTGTGAGATGGTGGAGTAGCATCCAATTTATCAGAATGCTTTGCAATAGGTGGGATCCACTTTTTCTGCAAAATATTCAATCATATTGTTAAAAAATAAAAAAGAAAGTTTATTAGCTAAACCGCATAGGAACAGTCACAATATATTCCCAAATAATTTAAAATCTTGCCTAGAGATAAATAAATGTAAAGCAGAATCTAAAAGATAGCAACTTAAAGCTGGAGTGTGTAAGGAAAATTAAAGTGGATAATCAAAGAGAAATGACATAAAGGGTGTACTAAGGTAAGCTTGAACAAATGCAAGAACAAAATTTTCTTAAATAATAAAATAAAATAAACAAATAAGAAGGGGTATAAGCAGGGTCAAACCTTACCACAGGATGAGGGATGACAGTGTGTGTGTTCTATGATTTAATATCCCTTACACCACAACTTATACAATTTTAATACAAATTGAATATGTCTCATAAGAAGTGAGAATGAAATTATCAAAATATGAAGACTCCAATAACTGAACCGAGGAGATAATAAGCCAAAGTACAATGAAGCTTAAGATAAGTTAGGGTTGTTGAAGAGGATCTCTTCACATTCTTGAAGTTGAACTTGAAGCAGCTCGTAGCTTTAGTAAGAAAACCTTCACCTTAATGCGATCCGAGGGGAAAAAGCTATACCTGCCACCATCCAACACATAAAACACTAAATTAGAAACATTGTTTGTGTAAAGGGAAGGCAAGTGTCGCCACCTTTTCACACTTGTTATCGATGTCCCGTCAAGAATCTAAGTTAGATTTTCTGTCAATGTCAAAGGAAATTGGCTAATTAATCATATACTTAGGAGAAAAATCACAAAGCTTGATATCAATATAACCATGTGACGTGTAGAGACCCGAACTTATCCATAGCCTGGGAGAGAAAAAATTCACATGCCAGATAAAATCAAATTCACTAATTTTATCACCAAATAGAGTGAAAAACATAGCCAAATTGAAGCTTACATGCTAAAGTGCTTTAAACTAAATGCATAGCAACTAGTCTCGTATAAAAATGTTTGCATATGTGTGTGTGTGTGTGTGTGTGTGTGTGTGTGTGTGTGTGTTAATGTATTCGAGCTATTTTGGCATGTCCTAGGAAAACTGCCATCCAGTAACTAAAACCAAAAATCCATAGGCAACAAAAACACAACCTTGTAGAACATAAAAAGACCTTTGAATACTAACTCCTAAATGTATCCAAAGCATAACTAAATTGTAAATAGAAAATCCAGAACGACCAAGGAACAAGATGTAGGCAAAAACTAAGTCTTAATGAAATTGAGCTTGGAAAGAAACTCACCACATCAATTGTGTGTATGTGTGTGTGTGTGTAAATGTGGGTGACCATAATCAATAACCAAAATTTTCTATAAGTCAAAATGAACATACTAGGTCAATCACATAAGCAGTACAAAAAATCTTGAGGCCAAAGAAATATTGGCTTACACATAAATTTGACAGCCAACATGTGAAGGGGATGCAAGTAGCAATGCCATAGTATCTTGTTTGTGAAGAAGGACTCGTCCTTTGAAAATTTTTGAGGAGGCTTTGCATGCAACCACCAAGCCTTACAATTCTTAGTATAGCACAAAGCCTTGCAATTCTTCTTGGATTAAAAATGCGTGAATTTTATGCGATCTATCAGATAGGGATTGTCGCATAAGATTTGATAGGGAACGAGCTTTGCAGGTAGCATGGGAGGCTTTTGTAGGTAGTTCGTGTACACTATGCGAGGTAAGGGTGCTTTAAGAGTATACAAAGAATGAAACGGTACCTCAACTCATAGAGAGAAAACTCCAAGGAGCCTTCAAAACAGAACGTTGTGAGCAGCTATTTTTAGAAGTAAAAGGTGAGGTGTATGTTACTAAGTCCACATATTAGAAAATTCTAGGCGGAGAAGCATTAAACGTCGTTAACAAAGGGTAACATGAGGAGAAGAAAAAAAGAACATTTTCGTCATGTAAAGATAAAGAACTCTTACCTTTAGTTTAACTCAAATATATAAACTAACCTAACAATGAAAGTGTGGATATAAGAACGTTAATAGCAATTGAAAAAGTGAGTTCATATGTGTGGGTGTGTGTAACAATATCAAAGAAATACGACGTATCGAAAGTATTTGTCGTATAAGTGTATGTGCATGTAAAGCATCTAATGAAGATATGCATATGTCTCATATGAGAAGGACATTATGAATGTGTGTGTGTGTGTGTGTGTGTGTGTGTGTTCCAGTAACAATATAACATAAACACCAAATAATTCTTTCAAATTACAAAAGACCCTAGAAATATGTCAGTGATAAGGTGGTATAATTCCCATTCATAGTACAGAACGGACTTTATACATAAGTACAAGAAGAGCATGAAGATATATAAGTCCACCATTTTCAATCCAAGGAACTTTGAAAACCATAGTTGAGAAGGTAACCCTCACCTGCACCCCTGGAAACAACACAACTTTCAGTTAGCATTGGCATTGTATGCATGTGATGCATGGGTATCCCACATGTTATAGATGTCACCCAACTAAATTGCTTTCAAAGATAGTAAGAAATAAGAAAGTTGAAGCTACTCAATTATTCAGACATGGTTTCATTTACATTAAAAAAAAATGGACCCTTTGGAGCTCCTTTTGCTTTGCAAGCTCTCATGAGACAAGGCCGAATATGAGTTTTATGGGGCAACTTATCCTCAAAGTGGGCCACATATACTTGTTTCTTGACTTTACAGAGTTTGGCATTAATTGCCGCTATTTTTTCAGGGTCGGTGATAGTGCTCATAGTGCAGTCAATCTATACTTTGAAGTCACCTGTAGCATAAAAGGTTGTTAGTAAGTAAGTTCTACCCCTTCTAAGACAAACCATATGTAAAGTAGTAAGTATAAGTGCTACATCCCTATACAACATATAGAAGGAATATATCGAGGTGCCATATTTCTTCCAAACAAAAGGAAGCTACCGTGGCCCATTCATTAATGTAACAATTGACCACTTACAGTTTCACGAGCGGCTAATTTGCAGCCCTATCTACCAAATTCAACAACATTATTCATCAATACTCTCAACCGTATTCGGCTAGAATCACTATAACCATGTCCATCAACCAAATATTTAAACCATGTACATCCACAATGAGCAGGCATCACAAACCTAAGCCGGCTTTGACCTTACTTGAGCAATAATAGTAGTAAGCTCAGTACCAATAGAGCAGCCCAAGCTATGTACAATAAAGTAGCACAGAGTTTCAAAAACTCTCAATATTCATCCGGCCAAGTCGTTGATTGAGCAAGACTAGAAGGCCTAGCACCAGTCCCAGATTCTCACATCCTATACAGCCTAGTGAGCAAAATTTTCCAAGGAAACATAATACTCAGACGGTATATATCTGAATTGAGCACTAGCAGTAAGCATTGTATCCAACCTAGAATTGTCTAAAAGGAATACTTTCTGCAATAATTCAAACAAATTTACCAGGTCTCTGTTTTTACCCATCAGTAGGTTAACTATATCATATAGGTTCTTTCATCAAGTATTTAAAAGGACATCAATCAACATAATTTAACCTAAACAAAGGTAACAATCAACCAGTATTGCAAGAGGATCCCTTCATACAACAATGATTTTTTATTAAAAAAATATACCCTATGACCGGTTCATACCAAAGCTAGGCCCTTTGTTTTATACCTAGCAAGTAGGTCAGCTTTATCATGTACGGACCTTCACCAAGTTAAAAGACAACCTTTAAGATTTTTAAGCTCCATACCTCCTGTATTGTAGGAGGCTACTCTCCTTCCATGTTAGAACAACCCGAGCTAAAGAAAAGACTGTTTTTATGCATCAACAGGAAACACCAACATTTTGAAAGGCATTCACAACCAAGGCCATGGATACATATTGTTGCCCTCCTTTTGATTTATCAATAAAAGGAAAGCATTTCCTAAAGGTAACTAAACCAACCATGCCATATCCAAAAGGGCTTAGTAGAAGTTGCATTAGAGTACAGGAATGAAAACAGTACCAATACATCAAGTGTATCACACCACACCATTCGGACGGTAACTCTATGATAGCATGCTTATCCTTGCCTTTAGCCATATAGTGGATTACTAAACCTTACACCCTTCTACGTATAAGCCCTCACAATCTTAAAGAACACAAGTAATCACACGCTCACACAGTACCAATGCTAAGTGAGAAAAACTGCTCACATTTATAGTGTTGGAAGCCAGAGGCCCCTTCCCCATTTCTAGCAGTGTGACAGACCATCTTAAGAGGAAGACGGTAGCACCCCACATTCCTTAGTGAGGCGGGCCCGATTTTGCAGTGTCCTTATCTCACATAGAGAATGGGGGAGGGGAGATAGAGAGATAGAGAGAGGGAGGCCAGAGAGAAGGGGAAGAATATGGCATTAGAACGAGTAGTGTCGCAGACTACAGTGGCCATTGAGGTTTAATCACATAAGAAGGCTAAAAATTGACAGAGTGCGGCCGCCCATAGCTCTTTAGTTAGCAGCTAATAGTTAGGTTTTTATTTAAAGCACCTATCAACTTATCACCTACTAAATGTACTTCAGTTAATAACCCAAGGCTCCCTAGGCCAAATAGTCCCCCGGTTAAAAATCCCACAAGGTTATTAACACACCATCCCTTGTAATATGTGTGTGTATGTGTGTGTGTGTAGCAGTTTTAAATCTATATACATATAGGCAAACGAACATGAGCTGTTCACAGACCATGAATTCTAGAAAAGTACAGTGGCATTGCACAATAATTTATTTACAGTTGAAAATAAATTTTGTACAAGGTAATGAAGATAACAAGATATAGTTCAAGAATCCATAAACCCAAAGTCTGGGATAATTTGCGTCACATTAAGATATCCTCCATTTGTTAAGAACTAGACAATTTAATCAAGGAAGGTAGCCCTCACCTGCACCCATAGCCATAAGAAAACAGTTCGTTAGCACGTGACTGTACGCAGGTGATGCAGGGCATCCCAGTTGTTATCCATGTCACCTTAAAAAAACATATCGTTCTTAACAAGTATTTTGTTTAGTTTTGAAATAAACCATACTTTGGCAAATTTTGCCAATCTGATAAAGGAACTTGCACACCCAAAAAGTAGCAATGTACCTGTTCATTCCTCAATTTAATATATATATATCTCTTTTTTTATAACATCTTTTGCTAAATCTTTTTATATTTTTTTTATATAAAAAGACTAAATTTATCAAGAAATATTAATGCTTATCAAGTCATGTTTTGTTATATTGAATCACTAGCCAGAAATAGACAGATGTTTTAATTAAAAAAATATAAGACCCTAGGTGAGTCAGTCCTTCGATCAGACTCGGAACTGGTCCGAGACAGATACAACATATAAAAAACCAGAAAGGATCAGTATAAAAGGGAGTTTATACGACATTCCATAAAGCCGAGGACTTTATAACCTATTCCTAGAAGCACTATTGTATATATTGCAAGATGCTAGGTTAGAGTCAGCTCATATGTATTTTTATAGTGTTTTTTTTAATCCAGCAAATGTAGACCAACAGATTTTATAGAATAGCCGAGATTCCAACACAGCCAAGCCATATATAACACAATTTCCCAGTTGAAGTAAAGGTGATTTACTGAACATTATCAAAAGCAACATTATCTTATGTGAAGAAAAAAACCAGAATCTTGGAACCAATTTTAATAAATCCAATATGTTCATTAACTCGAAAAAAGACCAGTAAAAGGTATCCGGAACAAGTTTCTAAACTTTCAAATCATTTCAACAACAAAGCTTCAGAGTGACATATTAGCATTAGGTTTAATATCCGGTAACAGACTTCCTGGTCTTTTTTTCTTTTTTAATTCAAAAAACCAGTTACAACGAAGCTATAGAGATTCCAAATGTAAGACATAGAATTTTTATAAAACCTGTAGATTAGGAGACGACGAAGCGTCCACAGTCTCCTTCACGTTCTTTTTCAGCATGATTGAGCACCCAGTAGAAAGTTTCCACACACCCACACAGTATAGAATGCACACAAATGAATATAGCACGATGCCGAGTGAGTAAGAGTACTCACAATTTTAGGGGGCTTTTATACATTGCTGAAGCGAATCAGGAGCAGATCCGCCACTATCACGGTCCTGCTACAGAGTTAGACGCCACCCATACGGCCAGATACTCAAGGATAATACCCGCTGAAGATCCAGTCTGACCTTACATCAGTATTTGCGACTATACTCACAAGCCACCTCAACCCTAGCGCATGCAAAAAACGTGTTGCAGGCAGCCCAACACAGCAGAGATGCAGTAAAAATATGCTACAGAGTGTAAATGGAGAGAGAGATGCTATTTACCTTAAAGCAAGGTCACATCATAAAATATCTAGTCTTATAAAGTATACCTACTAGACACACCAAAGCCGTCGATACCCGGTTCAATTCGACCCTCGAGATTTTTTAACCTGGCTCAGGTTTAGCCACACATCCCAATCCAAAATCCACACACCATAATCCTCGGCACATGTCATGCATCAGCAACTGGGTATAGTAAATAGAGATGTTTATTTACCTTAAAGCAAGGTCACATCAAATATAAATCTAGTCATATACAGAATACCGACTAGAAACCCCAATGCAGTCGATACCCGGTTTGAATCGAATATCGAGCTTTTTTTAAAAACCAGGCTCAGGTTTATCCCACATATCCTAGCTATCCACAAACCATTATACTCGGCTTAAGTCAAGCATCCAATAACTAGGGTACAGTATCCAGCAAGGAACTAAACAGTGTATGATATGTTGCATATTAAGAACACCTTTTTTTTTATTAATTCATACTTCGAATTTTGAATCACAGTCAGAAAGTGAGTCTATAAAAGCCAGAAGACACTAATATATAAACCAATCAAAGGTAGCAGTAAGGAGTAACTGTACAAGGGTAATATACATATCCGCATGTTTGCATATCAGGAGTGCTAAAAAAATGGCCTACAATCAAGAACAGGTTTTTACCAAAGCAAAAGCACACCTTTATCAATCAGGTGACTCTACACGGAGAGCAACATTACTCCGTTATGAACTATATCTATTCCCACAATTAGGAACCTTTGTTTCCCAGAAATGGTGGTCATACAAAGATCGAGTGACTCGTGTAACCCTTTGGGGACGTGAACATTTTAGGAACAATATCAGATTGGCTATGGTTACAGAGGCACTGGGCCTAGGGCCACAGTATTATTACGTAGAACATTCAATGAAGCGAGGTTTTTCAGAGCGGTTAGACCTGCTAGCCCAATTCCTTCCATCTCAAAAGATCTATTTTTATCGAAGTTATGGTCATCAATTAAGAGGTTATTTTAACAGTACTCCACGCACACGGGAGTATGGGTTGGTCTTGGCAACTCGTATTTTGCCTTTAACAGAGTGCCCAAACACCTGCTATTACTGCGATAGCTGTTTGTGTGATCATGTAATGGGTGGTTTAATAGAGATGTAGATGAGGAGCCACAAAAATACTTATCAGCCCTGCTTCTTTTTGTCCCTTGTGAGTCAGAAGAAAGAACTCAAGCTATTTTGTGTGTGTGTGTGTGTGTGTGTGTGTGTGTGTGTGTGTGTGTGTGTGTGTGTGTGTGTGTGTGTGTGTGTGTGTGTGTGTGTGTGTGTGTGTGTGTGTGTGTGTGTGTGTGTGCGCGCATGCGCGTGTGCATTATACAATGAGTGGTTTTAGCTCTAGGTCACTTAATGTGTTTAAGTGCTTGTTTTGTGTTGTTAATAATGTTTTTAGTGAAACTAAGCATGGACAAAGGTAAGTAGGCCTTAGGAGGAGCCAAACGACCCCTCATTTGTCATTTTTGGGGAAGTTGAGAGGTGGCAACAATTGTTGTTTCTCACCTACCAACTGTGACTTTTGCAGGTTTTGGTGTTGGAAACCTATTTCCTATAGCCTAAAGACGCCCAGTCTCAAGTTTCATGTCATTTGGAGTTCATTTGACCCCTCTACAACCATTTGAGTGTTAGTAAGACTGCACGGGAGACTTAGACATTTTCCACTTAGTTGCTTCCTTGCTTGAGAGTGACACATCTCTTCTTAGTGCTTTGTTGTTTGGGCATTGCATTTGACATTTACATGGACTATTCATGTCGTCTATGTCCTCGGATTGACATATTTATGTTGGTTTGAGTTCTCGCTAGGCTACATTATCCGATCGCGATGGTCTACCAACATTGGTGCCGTTGCCGGGGACATAGGGCTTACACTAGCAGAGGAGGTCACAGTGAGGTTCTTCGTTACCCAATCTCCAAGTGTTATAGTTCATTTCATTTATCTTATGGTAGGAGAGTCAGTGAGGCTTGCTGATTTCTCAGGTAGACTGAAGAGTCGTGCATTCTCTTTGGTTGCCTTGTAGGTTAGGACAACCTTAGTTGATGGTTTTAGTGCATTGTGCGTTGAGTCCGTTCTTTGAGTCTTGTGTAAATTGTGTTTGGTAGGCAATTGTGGTGAGTCTGTTCCTTGAGTCTTGTGTAAATTGTGTTTGGTAGGTGGTTGTGGGGAGTAGGGACTAAAGTCAAAAAATCCTCTATCATCTAGCCCGCTATCACTTCTTTTTACTTTGCTTTGCTTTATATTTTGTTTTTTGTTGTCTAAATTAGTTGTAGAAGTAGTATTTAGGTTAAGATTACAATTTGGTGTTTCTTGGCAAGTCAAAGATGCTTTCAAATGCCATATTGAGATTTTTGACGACAAAAGTGACTAAACAGGCAAGAAAAGTGCATAACTTGAAGATGAAGTGTGTGGTTTCAGGAATTCTTGCCTATACACTAACATACACTCTAGTAGAGCATACCTAAGAATTTTGGTTAAGGTTTAAGTCATGAGTTGAGAGTTAAAGCAGATTTTGCAGTAATTGGCCAAGTCGAACTTGAAACTTGGGTTAGAGGCCAAAAATTGATCCTTTTAAATCATACAGGGTGTCATTGGGAAGCCACACAAAGTGACCAGGTTCAAATTAGACCCCAGTGGCATTCCTTACTTTGTGAGGAAACCACACAAAGTGACCAGGTTCAAATTAGACCCCAGTGGCAGCTACCACGGTTGTTGCCACCTGTCACTTTTTCACAGTCAAGGCACACTAGCACAGCCCGCAGAATCTATACTTGTCAAATTCTCAACCTGAGTTTCAGAATTTTTATAAATTTTAAATTTTAGTAAATATTTCAGAGAGAAATTTGGACTAATCACTCAAAAGGCCAAGAGGAAAAGTGCTTGATTTTGTGTATACAGGTATCTAAGTTATCAAAAGCGAAAGCTGCACAAGAAGCTAGCTGACCTCACATGTAAGAGGTTGGTATTTTGCAAAAGTATATCTGTCTTTTTTCATGTATTTGAGATTAGACATATTTCTTTTGAGAGAAGGCAGAATAACAACGGACCACGGGAGTGTAGTGTCAATAGAAGAGAGTGTAAACCAAGCCAAGAGAGATCGCTTTAGCAGCAATCATAGAAGAGGGTAGTGATACTGACACCTCTTCCGATAAGTCATATCATTGTTGCCAGCAACTAGGAGGCTTCTAGCCAGCAAGGGACTATGGGGGGTAGCACTTCCCAAACCCTTTTAAACACACTTAATAGACAACAATCTTCCTAAAGGGAGCAAATACCCATGGATTCCTAGTGTGTGTGGATGCTAGAGGACGGCAATGCATCTGTGTATTGAGGAATGGCATGCTAAAGGATTAGAAATTATCAAAGTAAACGACAATGGTGATGGGTTCGAAGATGAAGAGAGAAACCACTACCTCATTGTCAGAGAGCCAAAAAATTACAATTGATATGCAGACAACGTAGAAAAAGGGAAGATGGTTATGGAGACACAAGAACTGCCTCCTAAACTTAACCCTCCCAAAGCCTTTTACATTCATGACAAGAGAGCAGCAAGAGTGGCTACAATTTGTGAAAATATTGGATTTACAAGCACAAGGAGGGGATAGTCATCTCTTACTATCGCTGCATGGAACCCCATGTGAACGAATTAAGCAAAGACAAAGTCCTTTACTTGTTTTCATATGACTCTCATATGACTCTGCAATAGGAACCCATATCATTTTTGTTGATAAGTACGGATGAGAATATGAGCCAATCCACCTTGAGGATGTAGGGAGGATAATAACGCTGGAATTGTTAGCATAGGCTTCTAAAGAGAAATAAAAACCCCAAAAAAACCCCTAGCAAATCCACAAATCCTTTTTCAAATGACTATGACACCATGTCACATACGAATAGACAGCCATTTCCCAACCCTCAAGACCACCAAGCCACGCTGATATCTTTTCAAGCATGGCTCGAACAGTATACAACACAAGAACAGAACATAAACAGAGGTGGTTATCAAGCCATGTCAAGGTCAAGAGCACCACCAATACCACCACTCCATCAGTAGTACCAAGATGAGAGTAGAAAAAGAATGTCAAATCCAACCAGGACTGAAGCACCACATCGAGATCGAGAACAAGAATGAGAAGAAAGGGTCCGAGTAGAGGAATAACCATTAGCTAGACCAACCAAGAATTATGGATTAGGAGTACCCCTACGGGAAGAACATCTACCATACTGTAGGCCAAAAGGAGCTCATAGAGGAGGATTGGGAGACCCTATGCTTAGATTGATGGATCACTATAGGATAAGGCTAACATTGAATGAGTTGATGAAAGAGGCTCTCTACTTGGTGGATAATTGTGTTGTCTACAAGGAGGGAGAATACAAGGATTTAGACGATGATTCCTTGCCGCAGCATAGTGGATCCAAATCTACCAAGGCAAATCCAAATCCTCGATAAATCAAGAACAGCTCATTGAAGAGGTGCTCAAGAGGATCAATCCGTTTGCTAAGTTGTAGGCTAAGCAACCTAAGTGGTGTGCAATAAAGCAAAACTGGACAAATCATGTGACTAAAGAGTTCTACTACAATAAGGGGTATGTAAAGGAGCACTAGTATGCCCCACAAGCTCAAGTAGCACCAGCACAAGCCCCACCAGTGCCTAGATACACAACAGGAATTCTTCCAGGTCTAGTAGTTGAAAGACCATGACCACTCTTAGGACAACAACCCCCACTGTCAGGGACAAGACCTATAGGAGTTAGATATGCACCAACAGTAGAAGAGCCTGAGGAACAAGTCTTAGTGCCAATCCCAACATATTACAAAGAGCCTAGTGGTTGTATGACAAAATCAGGATACTATCCACCTGAAGAACCAAAAGCACCAAAACCTTGGAGCATGATTGGATCATTGGACCACCAACTGCTGTGCATGTTGCAAGAGAAGGTAGATACAACTTAGACAAATGCACATTTCTATTTAGGGGGATAAAGGCCTGCTTATCAACAGAGGATTGTTCAAGGAGCACCTCAACAACCCAAGGGACCATGTTATAAGTGTAGTGGAGACCACCTGATGAGAGATTGTCCTCACGAAAAAATCTTAAGGGAGAATTCTTATTTCCCAGAGTGTGGAATCACTCATTTGATACTCGATTTCCCAAAGAACCCTAGCAAATGAGCAAAAGTAGCACTGAATATACTAGAGGACATACCTTCTAGCATTGGGTCAAAAAATGAAATAGTAATACCACTCTAGGTGATCACAAGATCCCAAGGCAAAAAGGCAATAGACGAACCCATCATCAAAGAACCAAAAACCAATGCACCTAGCATAGAACAAAAAGGTCAGTGAAACACAATTAGGAAGGCTAGGATGAAAGCTAGGAAGGAAGATGAACAAACTTCCTTAGCCGACAAGCTAAAACAACAAAGGAAAAACTGAGAAAACTAGAAGGAGAAATGAACTAGGAAAAGGGGACCCTTGAGGTAGTACTAGAGCCAAACATAGTTGAAAAACCCAAGAGCACTAGTTCAAGAGGATCCATCTTGGTAGAAAGAGTCAACAAACCATTAGAAGCACTCCTTAAAGCCTACGAAGCACAGTTCAAAAACAATCAAACCCAAGAACAAAGGTGGATGAAATATCCATATGCGAAACTAGAAAAGCGAAGGTTTGAAATGTGTCAAAAGATTATTCAAACAACCCAAGTTTTACTAGAATCACTAGTGGGAAAACCTGAGGATGTGATCTTTATTCCACCAGCATTAATAATTCCACCAAACCAGGAGCAAATAGAAATAGATCCTAATCACAAGCACAAACTAAAGCTCAAGGACCCATCAAAAAAACCAAGGATAGTATTGAATACCATGGATAACTCTTTCGAAGGATTTCACTTATCTATTCCAGAGGGTTGTAGAGAAATAGATGGTCTTGACAAACTACGAAAACAAGTCAGAGAGGCCAACAAAGCTAGTGAGCCAACCAAAAATGTAAACAAGAGCGGTGAAGAAAGAGGAGTGTTTTTTCCACCAATAGAGGAATTTGAGGTTGGATCTCAAATGAACCTAGAAGTGCAATCATATTGGGGATACCAAGGATCTGTACAATCTATACACAAGGACACGAGGCCAAATCAGATGTTATTGTAGTCCCATCATAGAGACTCTCTTCCAAGAAAGTCATTGACTCTAAAGGGATGATAGACGTTTTGTCAACACCTGTGACATGCATGATAACACTAGCTGAGCTGCTAAAAATACGACCAAACATGTGGATGATGGTAGAAAGTTGCTTGGAAAAGTTTGATTTAAAGGATCCTTCATTGTGAATTCAAGAGGGAATCCGAGAACTCTAAAAACCTCATCTTACTACCAGGCCAGTACCGTTGAACAAAGACGGAGAATATTGTGAAGGAGAAGATGGCAACATGACTCTTCCTATGGAATTTCAAGGTGCCACCACCGTGGCAATTCTTAACAGTGGAGTTGGAGCAGCCATTGCTACAAAAGAAATATGGAAAAAATGGGGAAAACCGGCTTTAAGAGCAACAAGAATGAAACTGCAGCTTGCATATGGGTATATGGAAAAACCCCTAGGGCTTCTAGAGAAAGTAATTGTCACCTCTTGCAAAATTGAATATGAGCATACATTTGCTATTGTTGATTTTGGCAAGAAGAACAACTACAACATCATACTCGGAATACCATTCATGAGACAATTAAAAATGATTCAAGATTGGGGCTATAACTGTATATATGTGAGAAACATGGAAAGAACAACCAAGATAAACTTAAAAGACCACAGTTACAAGGATGTTTCACGCTTGGAGAAGGAGATGGAGTTCTTGCTCAACACATGAGAAAGTGTGAGTGTGTGTGTGTATAAAATGAGAGCTTCCTCTTGCTTGGTAGAACCCCCTCTCTGTATGTTGAAGTATTTATGTTTGAGTGAATGAGAGGTGGATGGATATATCCCACATGTAAGGGTGTGAGGATGTTGGACTATATAAAGGCCCTCATTTCTATGAATGAAATCATCCAAGTTTGTGTACATGAGGTACAATGCTTTACATGAACTTGTGATGACCGGCACTTAACTCAAGATTGTGTTTATGAGTCCAAGCTAATCTATCTTGGAACCTAATTTGGTTGAGTCATATCATTTGCTCACACTTTTCTCTCTCACATATGCATTATGGTTAGGCATCACCCACCCTAGTTTGTTTGAACACATAGTATTTAACATGGTATCAAAGCTATGGTAGCTAGGGTTGAGTAGCCCTCTTACAATCATAGGTGCTTAGTGAAAGGAGATCTTGATCCAGGCATCGGGAGAGTCTCCATTAAGTATATGTAAGGCTTATACTTTCACTCTATTTACCTTCAAATAATCTCTTTTAATCCTCAGCAAGGAATGTGTGTAGATCAATCCTAGTACAAGCCTTCATTCAAAGCAACTTGGAGATCCGAAAGGTGTTTAATGAGCCAAGGGATTTTTTTCTAACAAGAGCATAGGAATTGGTTGTGTGATTCCAATTCTCTTGCAAGTACAACACAATCTTCAAGCATTTTCTTTTTTTCACCTCGCTCTACAAGGAATCATTGCATCTTCAACCGAATTTCTCAAACGTTGTCTGATCATGGTGAGAATATTTGGATGCTGTCCAAAATGTGTGTTAGGGTAACGTCCAAGTGGTCAACCAAACAACCCACACACCCATCTACTAATTCTAACTCTATTCTTTCTTATATGTAGAATAAAGAGTCAACAAGAGATTGCTCATTGTTGGACTCCACCCACTCTATGTCTCCTCCTTCTCCACCACACACACTACACTCACACTCCTTGCTTCCCACACTCACAAATGGTATCAGAATTAGGGGAAGTGGTGGCCTCATCCACTTCATGTACACATGCTCCTAGTGGACCTAAGATTTGAAACCTTTGCAAAAGGAAATTGATTTTGATTTATGGTGCAAGTTCTATGAGTTCACAACACTGTAAAATAAACAATGAGTAAAATCTTGAGAGAAGAGATGTGGAGCTAAAGAGCTCAACATAGCATTAAGTTTTTAATACTTACAAGTAGGAAAACATAGAGTTAAAATTTTAATGATGGACAACACAAAGGGTATTGTGCAACATAGAGGGCAGCCCATAGGGGCTTGTGTGCCATGATAGTACTATCAATTGCAATTGGTAGCCCACAAGGGCTTGTGTGCAAGGCTGCAAGAAAGCCTGCGACTATGCATCAATAGGAGGCACTTCCGTAGGGTAGTGCCCGATGGCACATCAACCAATGGGCTAATGTCTAGCTTATGCAGCAACCAGTTAGAGCCTAAAGATGGGGTAGAACAATCCATAGGCTTCCATATGCACCACAATCGGAATTTTGTAGTGCAACCACACAAGGCTGGCACACATAGTTGCATGTAACACTCCATAGCTCAAGGAGAGAGTTCCAAGATCTTGGAGGTGCTCACATAACTCATGGAGATCTCTCGAAGGTGGATCTAGTGGTGGTCAAAGGATTGGACCCAATAGCATATAGATTGGACCCAGTAGCATACAAATTTGATAAGAAAATTTTGGCATCAAGCAAGCCAATCCCAATTGGTGTTTTAGACCCAACCGAGGAGAGAGATTTTCAACATAGACATACAATAGGAGTAGGAGTTTATAGGGGGTCACATCTGACCTAATGGAATAGGCATACACACACTCTCATGCAAACTAGGCATATACATGCATGCACATAGCATTGCCTACACAAGATTGTGCCCAACTGATGTTTTAGACCCAACCGAGGAGAAAGATTTTCAATGTAGACATACAATAGGAGTAGGAGCTTATAAGGGGACCACATCTGACCTTATGGGATAGGCATACACACACACACAGACACATGCATATTAGGCATATACACACATGCACAAAGCATTGCCTACACAAGATTGTGCTCAAAGATCATTTTTATAGCCATACATGTTTGGCGTGATGTACACCATATCTGGATTGAGATATTGAGTCTCTAGTTTTTGCATAGCCATAGATAGGCATCATTGATTGCTTATACATGTTTATAAGTATCAGTGGATATAAGTCTATAGCTGTAGGGATAAGTTGCGAGTACTTTGAAGTTTTAGAGTTTGCAACACGTTTCACATCTTCTATAGGGAGTTTTATGTGCATTTTATGTGTGAGTAGTTTTGACTTTTATGGGTGAATAGTTTTGATTGCATAATGCTCTTTTGAGACCAGTTTATCCCAGCAAGGATTTTCATTGGATTCAATGATTTGGTTTATGCTTGCATATTTACTAGCATTTATATATTCATACATCCTAGTTACTGTGGCAGTGATTTACTCTGTTTTATGTACATTGAGTTACGAATACTGCCATTGTATATCGTTTGTGGAGCCTCATTGTTGGTATCTATGGCAATTCTTAATCATTTTTAAAAATTAATCAATAGATGGTCATTGTTGAGCTTGACCATACTCTTGCATCATTTATTAATCCTTTGGAGGGTTGTGGTGACGTTTTATTGAGCTAGGGGATTCTCAAAATTTGAGATCCTTTTTGTGATACAGGTTGTTAGAGTACCCCTTACAAGGAGTCTTACCGAGCACCAAACAGACTTTATCGAGCAAACACAAAAACCTGGCAAAATTCAAGAGAAACGAGAAAACGAGAGAGAGAGAGAGAGAGAGAGAGAGAGAGAGAGAGAGAGAGAGAGAGAGAGAGAGAGAGAGAGAGAGAGAGAGAGCAATAAGTAATTCTCACATCACTCATCATTGACGAAAGCATGTCTTTTACGTGAAAAATAGGAAGAGGGGGAGAGAGAGAGAGAGAGTAAGAGAAGAAATTATTTGATGCCATATTTAAGTCAAGAGTAACACAAATCGTACTCAATGATGCAAGCTTTGTGTGTCGATAGCATCCGTCTGTTAGATATTAAAAAGACATTACTAAGCCAATGGTTCATATCATAGTCCATATAAAAATAAGAGGATACCAAGGCTCTTCCCCTTTTGATCCCCTTTTTTGAAGAGTATCAATGAGTTTTTGATCATCCTCTGGTATTGAGCACTCGATGATAATCTTCATGGTCGGTCACACAAATATTTGAAAACTTGACACTGAATTTTATTTAACTTTAAACATAGCAATGCCACTCTCTCCTTTAGGTCCAATCAAACCAACATTGTGGCTCAATCCTGCTACCCACCTGGATATTGGCACGGGATAGTTTAGGGCAATGCCCCAAAAGGCCTTGCAGTAGGATGATGATAGAAATTAGAGGCTTATGATGGTGATACAATTAATTAATGCATAGCAATATAATATATGATGATAGGAATGATAGGTCTATGATGGTGATATAATTTAAAAATGCATAGCAATATGATGATGGAAAGGATAGGCCTGTGATGGTTATATAATCAATTAATGCATAGCCATAACATAATTTGTATATCTTTGAAGACACTTTCATTAAACTATACACTACTTTTTTAAATTTGAACCCTGGGTCCAATGTGTGGGGAAAACGTGTCTCGGCTTATTATGCACCCTCTTTGGAATTTTAAAATGCCGGTTGAGAGCATGAAGAAAGGACATACACTCTCTATAATTAGCAAAAAATAGTGTAAATTTCTTGAAATCATGCCAAAACCTCTAAAATTTTCTCCTTGGAAAGAAGGTAAGGGATCAATGTATGTTAATTTCCTAGTACAGAACCAAGAGTACCATGAAGGTTATGCCTTTCAATGCTTTCCCTAATTTGTTTAATACACACTATTAAACCTAAAAGATCAAGTTTTCTGCCTTTTATCCTCTCGCGCCAACATGGTACTAGTTAAGGGCATGTCTCGACGTTATAGGGGCAAGCACTCTGCACTATTAAGTTTGATAAACCTAAGAGATCAGGTTTTCATTTTCTGCCCTTTACCCTCCCGCGTCGACGCGGTACTAGTTAGGTGCACGTCCCAGCATTATAGGGGCATGCATAATGCACTATTAATTTTGATAAACCTTAGAGATTAGGTTTTTGTTTTTTGCCCTTTACCCTCCCACCCTGACGCGGTACTAGTTAGGGGCATGTCCCGGAGTTATAGGGGCAAGCACACTGCACTTTCAAAGCAAAAATCAGGGTTGTCATCACGAAGGTAAGCTTTGCCCCGGCTCTGCCTAGGTGCTATCTCAAAACATACAAGTGATCTTGCAAGCTGCTAACCGTGTGGCCCTTTGCCTAATCAGCGGCAGTCAATCGGAAGCTTGAGCCTCAGAATCCAGCGGACACTAAGTCGGTAGCTTGAGCCTCAAAATCCATGGCAGGTATATTATTTTTGCCACTATCGCTAGCATTTCCTATGAGCTAGTTGGGCACGTGATCAATGCGATTTTCTGTGTGAACATTTTAATCCAAGAGGATAATTAGCAATGATAATTTGCAGCTCCCATCTCTGACCCTAAATGTCCCGCGCCAACACGGTATGGATTAGGGTCATGTCCCTGTCATATTAACAATCTAGAAAGAAAAAGTCTAATGGAGGAGCGTGTACCTTCTCGATAGATACTAGCACCATCTTTGTTTTAGCTCCCCTAAAGAGAAAGAATCAGAGAGACTGAGAGAGAGCTCGGAGATGGTAGTGGCCACTGTCATGCCCACTTCTGTATCTTGCTTTTCACATGTTTTCCCCACACTATGCGGAGAAACTACATCAGCAGTGTAACCCTCTTGCAAGCCGCAAATTTTTTGCATGCCATTGCTAATTAGTATATTCTCATCCCATGTTCTTTTTGTTTTTCTCTCACATCCACTATCCTCTTCTCTCTCTCTCTCTCTCTCTCTCTCTCTCTCTCTCTCTCTCTCTCTCTCTCTCTCTCTCTCTCTCTCTCTCTCTCTCTCTCTCTCTCTCTCTCTCTCTCTCTCTCTCTCTCTCTCTCTCTCCAATCCCCCCTAGCATATATCTAACTCAATAGTGCTGACAAGAAATCTGGGTCGAGCAAAGGTGAAGCTAAGTTGCTCAGTGTTCTCTTCTTTGCATGCCTTACAATATTCATTGGGAATGTGGTTTAGAGTAAGAAGGCTAGACCCTCCTTTATTTTGCACCCATGGATTTTGGGGCTCAATTATCTATCGACTGACTGTTCGTTGCTGCAAATGATCTGGCAGGCTCAAATTCCACCTGCAAGCTTTCCCAAACGGACAATTTCCCTTCAAATTTCAGTTTCCAAACCAGGATCCCCAAGGGTGATCAGTGTTCAAAAACAAATATTTTTCAAACCTTACACAATTCCTCCCCATGGGTCTTTTAAAAGGAATATTTGAAAAATTGAGCTAATATTTCATGTCTTTACACTATTTTTGTCAATATCTCGACGTGATTTTTCCTTTTTCTCTTGCTCTCATGCGGCATTTTTGAATTTCAAAGCTTCACGAATGTAAGCTGAGATACTTTTCCAGAACAGTGCCAAGGGTTCCTAGTTTGGAATAACTCTAAGAGGGTCCTTCCTGGTTGCAGGCTAGGCTACTGTTCCTTCAACTCCCCTATGCCCATTGCTCCAATGTGAACAATCGTACCCTCTTAATTAGCAGAGACTCTATCTCTATGGTTGATGCTCGCTTGCTCAGGAACGAGTCCTTGACTTCCTTTAAACCCCTTGCACTTCAGCAGTAGCAACAGGATCCGTCATACAAGTCTTTAGGAGTGTGTGAATGTGTGTGTGTGTGTGTGTAGTTGTGTGTAGTTGTGTGTGTGTGTGTGTGTGTGTGTGTGTGTGTGTGTGTGTGTGTGTGTGTGTGTATATATATATATATATAGAGAGAGAGAGAGAGAGTTTATAATTTATTTTATTACCCTGCATGTATAAAGTTGAATCCCACAAAATACTAGTGGCATTACTAGTATTTATTAAACTTTTCAATCTAGTGGTTCCATTTTTTGACTTCAATATTAGCAATATTTAGGAGACAATGCCCGTAGTCTTAGAAATCTTGCAAATACCATGCATTTTGTGAGTATTAGTTGAATCTTTGAAAGACTAATGAATGAGAATGCAAAAGCAAAAGTGAAGGTCCTCACTCCCTTTTTAAGGGAAGGGAAGGTCATGCAGCCAATGGGTTTAAATTTCAACAAGTACCATCATGACCATGGGACAAAAAATTTACACTTTCAATATCGCTAAATGTCTTGATTGTACGCAATACTCACCTCTAAGATAAAACTTGTTTTTCTTATGCCTAGTCCTTTCCGTGCTAAATTTAGAGATGGAAAGCATGTAAGATGGAGGTCAAAATTAACCAAAGACTTCAATAAGAGGATAGAATTGGGTTGAAGCACGCAGGCACAGCTAGTGGGAGAGGTTATATTGGAGCCTAATGTGTCACATGTTTTTTATAATAGCACTCTTGGCTCCGTTCAAAAGGGGGTGACATATGTTGTGACCACTGCAGACTTCCCTTCATGTTCTTATGAGGATTTTTAAAAAAGAGACAACCAGCACCTCACATACGTGCCTTGCAAGCACATGTACTTTGTGTATTTTTGTGTCCTTGGGTTGGACTCTATAGTTCATGAGTTTATGCATTAGGCTGCACTAACAAAGAGGAGTTTTTCTAGGGATTGGGTGGGGTCAGAGTTGCAGGGATTGGGTGCCTGGAGGTTTGATAGCTCATGCTACTTAATCAAATATGAATTTATATTGTAGCAACAATCATCTTCATGCATTGGGGTTTTCAATCCTCTACGGATTTTTGTTGGATTTCCTACACTTGAGAGTATGGTTGGGCTTAATCAAAAAGAATTTTGTGTTACAATCGTCTTTACTTTCGCTCAAAAAAATTACACGCTTGGTTTTTTTTGCTTGGATTTTCTCCTTTACAAGGGGCCTCCCCATATGACATATATAGAGAAACTAAGTACTATTGACATTGTGTTGGATTTGTTTGGGCCATTTGCGAGATCAATGTATAGTCAATTGACACTCTTTATGTATAGATTATGATTTTGATAGCATTTTTACTCCTTTTCTTTTTGAGATTTTTTTCATTTTATTGGGGAAACTCTTACCAAATTTTTACATAGTTTTGACATGTGGCAGTTATGGCTTTTAATTTTGAGAAGAACATTTATAACACCCATAAGTTTGATGGCACAAACTTCAGTATCTGGAGGGACCATATTCAAGATGTTATAATCTAGAAAAGTTCGGTAGAGCCATTGTTTAAATGCCAAGAGGGTGATGGCTACACAGATGCTCAGTGGAAATCACTTGATGCTAAAGCTAGACCCACTATTCACCTACATTTTGTAGAGTCTGTGTATTTTGCTATTGTTGGTGAAGCTACTACTTATGACTTATTGAATAAGCTATGCAACACATGTAAGATCTAGAGTGCAAGTAATAAAGTTTACTTGATGAGGAAGCTATTTAATCTTCTTATGAAAGAAGGTAGCATTGTTTGTGGACATAGGATGAGTTCAATGTTATCTTCATTCAATTGATGTCACAAGAAATTTATGCTAAAAAATGTCAGCCATGTGCTTGAATTAGCTAAGAGTTTTATCTCCACTGGATAGCTAGATGCCTTGGGGATATGCAACTATGTTTGGGAATAGTTATGGGTTGTCAAGAAGGGAAATAATGAACTTCTCAAAGGTCAAAAACATGGTACTTTGTACACCACACATTTTTCTGTTGTAAACGATGATTTTATTTCTATGACCGGAGCTCTAATGAGTTATGGCATAGCTAGCTCAGCCATATGGGCCAAAAAGAAATAAAGACTCTAGCATGTTTTGTTTACAACAGACACACATGTATCTGTTGTAAACGATGATTTTATTTCTATGACCGGAGCTCTAATGAGTTATGGCATAGCTAGCTCAGCCATATGGGCCAAAAAGAAATAAAAACTCTAGCATGTTTTGTTTATATATTTTTCCCAGTGCTAAGTTTTAGTGATTTTTCTATACGCCAACGTTGTATTTATGGTAAAAAAATTTGAGTTGTTTGTTTTCCATTGAATAGAAGACATGTTGAGACACTAAATCTTGCACATAATGATGTATGTGGTCCTATGTTCACCAAGCCTCCAAGCGAAGCTAGTTACTTTGTAGCATATATAGATGAAGCTACTCAGAAGGTGTGGATTTACCCTTTGAAACATAAGGATGAGGTGTTCTCTATGTTTCAAAAGTTCATTGCCCTTGTTGAGAATCAGACAGGCAAAAAGCTTAAGGGCTTGAGGACTGATAACGTGGGGAAGATGTCTCCAAATACATGATAGACTTTTGTGCAAAGAGAGGGATTTGACAATAGTTATCTGCACCATAGGGGCGTCATACATACCTGCCCAGAATGGGAAAGCTGAGCATATGAATTGCACAATTCATGAGTGTGTTATGCTTTCCATGGCAAATTTGACACAAGGCTTTTGAATTGAAAAAAAAAATCATAACGGTTCACATCAACATATTACCTAGTATGCCATTGAATTATAAGATTCCAAAGGTGTTGTAGTCAATAAAGAAACCAAAGGTGTTGTAGTCAATAAAGAAACCACATTATGAACATTTGCATGTCTTTGGTTGCGAGGCATATTCTCATGTGCCGAAGGAGCATAGAAAGCAATTTGATCCACAGTCACACAAATGCATCTTTGTTGAATATGGTGCAAATGGACGGAGGGGCTATCATCTCTGGCACCTAGTATCTCATAAAGTAATTTTCCATTCATACATGATCTTCAAAGAGGTTGAGTATAAAAGAGTCACATTTGAGGATGTTGCCTTGGGTTTGGTAAGAACTCAAAATTATAGTAGGAGCCTTCCACTAGCAAGGGTCCAAAGAGAGCACAAAGTAATAGTCAGGGATTGAAATTCTCTACTAGAGCCTCACATCTGCCTGAGTGGTTTTAGTCAGGTGTGGATTATGTATGCTAAGTCACTATAGAGGACCATCTTGCTTCCAAGAATCCATGCACATTGACGTTAAACTGCAAAGGGATCAAGTTATGCAATTTAAGTGTGACTTAATTGTTAATAATGAGATGGGAATTGGCCAAATTGCCCGACAAAAGGAAAGTATCACCTTGCAAATGGGTTTACAAGAAGAAGTATGCATCTTGAGATCCTAATCTTAAGTATAAGGCTAGTCTTGTAGATAAAGGTTTACTAGCAACAAAAAGCTATAGATTTTCATGAAATCTTCTCACCTCTTGTCAAAATGACCAGTTTGCATATGACTACTAGCATTAAGTACTTGGAGTTGGTCCAAATGGATGTGAAGAAATATTTTCTACATGGTGATGTCCAAGAGATGTGTACATGCAACAACCTAAAGGGTTTGTTAAGCCAAACAGCAAAGAGCGTGTATGTAAACTCAAACAAGCACTTTATGGTTTGCAGCAAGGATCTCAACAATGGTATCAAAAGTTCAATATGTTAATGCACTCTCATGGATATAAAAGGAGCCAAGAGGATCATTTCTTACACACGAAGAAGCTTACTGGTGGATCAGTCTTTCTTCTTATGTTAAATGTCAACGACATGCTTATCGCTGGAAAGAACTCTCAAAAGGTTGCCAATTTAAAGCAAATGGGTCTGCAGAATTTTTCTATGAAGGATTTGGGAGAAGCTAATCACTTTCTTGGCATGTGTATCAAGTGTGATAGCAAAGGGAATTCTTGATATGTCTCAAGAATCATACATACATAAGGTCTTGCAATATACAAAAGGGAAAGCATCTAGTATCCCAATGCCTACATATGTGAAACTTCACAAGGATGATTCTCTTTAATTGGATGCAAATATGGCTAAGACTCTATATGCTTTAGCAGTGAGCAATCTCATGTATACTATGGTAGCTACAATGCAAATTTATAGAAGTGATAAGTTGTTACATGGCTAACCTTAAAAAGATACATTGGGATGCAATGAAGTATATCATTAGGTACTTGAAAGGTACAAGGCTAGCCTTAAAAAGATACATCGGTATGCAATGAAGTATATCCTTAGGTACTTGAAAGGTACAACGAGCAGATGTGTATGCTCGTTGGATACGTAGACGTGGATTATGTACATCTAGCTATGTTTTCATATTTACCAGAGGAGCTATACCTTGGAGATCATGTCTTCAAGATTACACGTCCTCTTCCACTACAGATGATGAGTATGTTGCAGCACCAGAGGCCGGTAAGGAGGCTTGGGAGATCTAGATAAGGGTCATCCAATTCCACTGTTGCATTGTGATAGTCAAGTGCCACTATTTTGGCAAAGAATCTTGTGTTTAATTTCTTTGCCACTATTTTGGCAAAGAATATTGTGTTTCATTTCAGAATGAAACACATAGAGGTGAGGTATCACTTCATTCGGGATATGTTGGTGGATAAGTGGATTGAGCATGTCAAAGTCCATACAGATGACAACCTTACAAATTCTCTTATAGTTATTTTAGCCACAAATTAGTTTGCACATTGAATAGAGTTTATGTGTGGGTAAGGGGTGAAGCCACTATCATGCTTCACATTTGTACGAATTTTCTACATAGTTTTGGTTTAGTCTACTTATGGCCATATTGGCCATTAAGTGAGAGGTTGTTAGGGTAACGATCAAATGTTTGATTGAAAACCCACACACCCATCTATTAACTCTAACTTTATTCTTTCATAACAATAAATCAAGGAGTCAGTGAGAGATTGCTCATTATTGAACTCTACCTACTCTGTTTCTCCTACTTCTTCATCGCACTCGCTACGTGCATGTAGCCCCCTCTTGCACTCTCACAGAGTGGCAAGACACGTTTCATTCAGGATTGCACAAAACATCGTGATAGAAGTGGGAAAACACCTATGACATGATAGAAATTCTACCTTGTTCAAGTGGATCAAATTCTGGGAAAATTGCTCTGATAAATGTGGTAACAAGTGCTCAAGCTTGGAAAACTATGAATAAAAAGACTTGTGAGAAAATAAATCATGGCCTAAACCAATTTAAGATAGATGGAAAGTCCATTAGAACTCAATGTAAACCTTAGAAACCTAAATGGGAAAAATTAAAAGCAAAGCAAGAGTGTGAGCAAGTGGCTATGGCAATAGAACTTTCTCAAGCTCAAGAAAAACTAAAACAACACAAGGAAAAGGAAGGTTCATGAGTGGAACAAAATAGACCCTCTACAATTAGTTCAAGAGGATCAATGTTGGTTGATAAAGTTTTGAAACGGTTAGATGCTTTATTGCAAGCCTATGAGGCTAGACTAAAGTCTAATCCAACATCCAAACAAAGATGTTTGACCTATCCTCATCCAAAAGCACAGCAACAACAAAGGTTGAAAATGCATAAGATGCTAGTTGAAGCAGCACAAGCCTTGATTGAACTTGTACCATCCATCCCGTCTCTTGAGACAAAATATCAAAAGGTTGAACCTAAAATGCCAAGGGAGAAGGTTGTTGAAACATGTCCTCATACTAAACTCAAACTAGACCCTCAACAAGATGATCGAGTAGTTGTTAACACCATAAATGAATCAAGATCTCATTTTATGGCAACTATACTAGAAATAGAGGAGTCATAGCCAAATGAGTTATGGGAAGGAATTGGGAATGCAAAGGAAGAAAGAGCTCATATGGATTTAGTCACGTTACAGAGATAAACCTACAGCATGAGCACCAAAACCTAGAGTTTTGTTCACTTAATGGTGAGATAGATCTGTAGTTTCCATAGAGACTAAACCGCATTACCTTCATATATGGGAGATGATGAAGCTAAATCAAAAGTGAAGTTTTACCCTCACAACGGAAGAGAATGCCACAACTGATAGACACAAGTAGTTTACAAGATTTTTTGTCTACTCCAATTCAATGCATGATAACCATATTATAATTGCTATAAAAGGCCATATTTGTAGGTTGACGCGGGTAAAAAAGTGGGTATCAAATTTTTATTCATGGATATAGTCAAAGAAAAAGAAAATAAAACATACTGAAAAAACACAAAGCTGGTACTTGTCAATAAAGTGGGTGATTATTGTGAGAAAAAAGAAGAAAACGCAACCTTGTCTATAGAATAGAAAGGCTTCAAAGCTTGGCTATCCTTGATAGTGGGTAGGTGTAGCCATTGTACAAAGAAAACTTGGAAAAAATATGAAAAACCAACTCTACGTAAAATGACACGTATGAAATTGCAAGGAGCAGTTGGTTACATGGAAAAACCTATGGGAAAATTAGAGCAAATATTAGTCACATCCTATGGGATTGAGTGTGAACATACATTTCATAATAACTAATATATAATTCTCCTATATGATTTTCTCATGTTAAACTGATCATTTAATATGGGGAAGTACCAGGGGAGAAAAAGCTAGAATATTGGTTAGGCTGGCAAACCAGTCTCACAGTAGGGATCCAAAGGAGGGAAAATAGGGATCCAAAGGGGGGGCCATCTGCAAAAGATCAATGTGCATGAATGCTGCTTCAAAGACCTTAGGGTTTAGACCATTAAGACTTCCAAATGCTAAGGTTGCAAACTTCCAAGGTGATGTCCAATGGTCAAACCTTAGGGAAAATTGGATGCTTGTGGGAAGACTCAAAAGTCGTCCCACATCCCTATCAAGGAGGGGGCGAGCCATATTTGTAGAGGATGAGAGAGAAACACACACACACTCTTTCAAGCTCCCTTTACACAAAGGGCATAGTGAACAAATGCCAGCTTCCTAGCCCAGTTGCCCCAAAGGTGCATTCAAATCCTATTTAATGGCCATAGAGGTGGATCAATGAGAATTGATCTAGAGTACATTTAGTTTAATCCATTTAAAAACACTTGATAAAAGAACCAATAGAAATTAACCTCTCTAGAAGACTATTGGACAGTCTCCCAAGTGGTCCAATGAGCATTCAGCAGCCCAATGACTTGCCTGATTCCTATTGGCTAGAAGACCAAGAGGTCCAATGAGAGATTAATTGATTTATTTAAATACCTAAAGCTCTCACAAAAGGGGAATGGGGAACACATGTCACAAGGCTAGCCATTATGCTTCTAATTTCCTATTGGCTAAGCCTGGCATGAGCCAATGAGGAGCCAGCAAGAGGAATTAGCAAGAGGGGTCGACCAAGAGAGAGAGGGGCTGATTTTTGCAAGGCATTATTACACACACACTCACACAAGCTCATGTTGAAGTAAAGAAGACTATCTCCTTCTCCAAGCTTTAATGGAAAGCTTATCATATTCTCCAAGCTTTTGAGAAGGGAGGCCTACACCAACAACTCTTGGCTTAGTGATGCAAATCCAACCAAGAGCCAAGCTCCAATGCGTGCTCATCTCCTCTACCATGCTATTTACTAAGCTATTCTAAGCTATTAAGAGTGATTATGTGAGGAGACATACTTCTTTCTCGTAAGAATACTCCTTCTTCCTCTTGATCTACTCTCATATCCCGCTAGCTCTCACCATTTTCGAAGGTGTGTGAGGTCTTGGGTCTGAGACCGTGAGGGAACTGATGTTGTGTTTTCAAGTGTAAGCTTGGTTCTTGAAGTTTCCATCTTCATTGCACAAGCAAGTTATTGAAGGAACACAAAGTATTGTATCATAAAATGTCTCCCTTGATGGGGGAAAATCTATAATACAAAGCCTTTTGGAGGGGGGACCGGCTCCATGTAAATCCGGTCCTCAACTATCGTCAATAGCTTAATTTCTCTCTCTTTTTGAAGTATTGTTCATGCCTATCTAACTAGGTGTTATGTTGTTTTTCTCTCTCCATCCAAGCACTCTTGCTATGCTCATTAGGAATCTATTCTTAATGAAATGCTCACTATGTCTATGTTATTTTTCGCTACACACAAGTTACTAGACCATTAAATGTTACATTGGTATTAGAGCACAAGGTTTCTCTTTTCTTGATCAAGAAGAGAGGTGCTCAAGCTAACTATAAATGGTTGGTATTATTAATTGCAATTTAGTAAGTAGAACAGGGATTTTTTAGCCTTGCAGTGTGCCTGCTTCGTGCAGATAACGAGGCATCACCGTCGAGAGCTATGGTCTTAATAGTGGAGTCCTATGGGGCTTGCCTATGTCTTAACCACTATTGAGCTATTAGAAGCTTGACAGGAGTCGGTGCTGTTTTGGTGGTGAAAGACCCTTTCTTCTATTCCTTGCAATTAATGATATTCAAGCCACGGGTACAGGAGCTTGAGTTCTTTTCTAAAGGGGTTAAGAGGAGTAGCAACTAGGGCTTGAAGTGCCAAAATACACTTAAAAATTTTACACCTAAATTTTGTTAGAATGACTGACAATAATAAAGGGAGTAAAATTAATGTTGATAGCTTTTATTTTGCTAATGAACAGGCTAATAATGATGCCCCTATGCTTGTCAATTACCTTGTTACTAGGCTTCAACAAGCCATGGACAATCCATCCCTCCAAGGTGAAGTGCAATGGCAACTACGCACTCATGGGATTCTCCAAATTCCCCACCAAGAAGAGAGAGTACCTAGGAAGCCTCCTTGTGAGACTTCCAAAAGAGGCCTCTCTTCGATAAGGGAAGAAGAAGAGGATCCGTATGAAGGGCTCAAAAATCTACTACTTGACGGCGCATCTCCTTCCCAAAGGAGAACTCAAGTTTCAATGGTAGAGCCCCCACGGGAGGAACAAGAAAGAAGTGAGTCTCCTTCCACCTCGGCAAAGATGGCTCCACAAAGACGGCAGGCAAGACACTCTCCAACACCCCCTAAGACCATCGTACACTTCTCTAGACCATAACTCAAAGAGGGATGAGAGAAAACAAGAGAATAAAAAGACGAGAAAAAGGTCACCCTCTTCTCCATCTTCTTCATCCTCTTCCTCTTATGAAGAAAGTGATGGTGCAGACAAGGAGGAACAAGGGAAGAAAAAGGCGAGAAGGAGGTCACCCTCTTCTCCATCCTCCTCAAATTCTTCCTCTTCTGAAGAAAGTGATGATGCAGCTTTCGAACCACCAAAAAGAAGAGTCCCGTGGAAGAGGTCGCCCAAGCTCAAAAAGTTCAAAGAGGGAGGAAAGAACATCTCTTTCCTTACCTACGATGGCACCTTTGGCGCTACAGACAAATTCTTGGCCTTATCCAACAATCCGACGCGGCGTTTGGAGATCAAGGCTTCACGGAGTCCTCTAAGCTACACCATGTAGCTATGAATTTTCAAAAGTCCGTCAGGCAATGGTGGTCTAGCCTATGGGCAAATGGTGAAGCTTCACAAACATGGAAAGCTTTAAGAGCTTCCATCATGAAACAGTTTTTGGCTACCGATGCCAAAGACAAAGTACTCACCGAATGGCGAAGCTTGAAGCTCTCTCCCTACGAATCTATTCACGACAAGTTTTGGGACTTACATCTCAAAGCCATTGTCTTCAAAAAAATGGATTTTGGAGAGCAAAAACAACAATTTTGTGCGGGTTTAACTCAAGATATGGCGGAGTATGTCAACTCCCAAAGGCCACGCACCATATCTACAGTCATACACCATACCATGGTGGCTTCACAAATCAATTTCCAACAAGGGGCTAAGAGAAATCTTAAGCCCACAAAGAACAAGGACCGTAATAACGAGCCTAAGGGGAAGGACAATGTCCAAAAGTCTCCTAAAGGTAATGCCAACAACAACAAAGCTAAGGAGGACGGAGTTTATAAAGGCAAAAATAAACTCTCTCCTGAAGAGCTTGAGTGTTATCGTAAAGATGACCGTTGTTTCAAGTGCAGGGAGTAAGGGCATGCTTATCGTGCCACAAGAATACACGAAATGAGCCTCCTAGAGCTAACTTGGTCGAAATCCAAGAAGAGGATGCTCACCACAAAGGATCTCCTCTATGCCATGCTTGCGGAAAGGTAAGAGCTCATGATGCTTTTATTCTCTTTGACCTTGGCTCTACTCACAATTTCATATCCACAAAGTTGGCCACCAAGCTAGGCATCCAAGCCTATGGGACGGGAGATGTCCTACCTACCAATGGTGCTTTCAAGGGGCAAGAAGCTTCAGTCACTCCCTTAATTAGGAAATTGAGGCTCCATGTCCAAAGCTATGTGGACAAGGAGGATTTCTTTATCTCTCCTCTCAAGCACGAGGATGTAATCCTAGGGCACCATGGTTTGATCGCATGGCTGCCAATGTTAAATTCTCTCAAAGGAAAATCTACTTTAGGTTTAGGGAAAAAGATATGTACATAGATGCTAAGGAGTTGGGTAACACCATACCCATTGTACATATGCAAGCTTTCAATAAGTCAATAAAGAGATCTATTTCTGTGTACATGATTTTTGTTAAAGATTCTCACAATGAACATAATGCTTTAGCAAAAGAAAATATAAACAACCACAAGGAATTAGATTTATCCAATTTTATAAAGGGATTTCAAGATGTTTTTATTGACGACATCCCTTGTGAACTACCTCCTAAACGAGGCAATGATGACCATGCAATGAACTTCTTCCAGGAAGTTCACCGCCTAATAAACCTCCTTATAGAGTTTCTCAAGGTCAATAAGAGGAGATTATGCGGCAAGTCATGAGTTAGTTGAGAAGGGCATGGTTAGTCCTAGCTCCTCTCCATTTTGCTCGCAGGTTTTATTAGTGCAAAAGAAAGACGGCACATATTGTATATGTGTCGACGATAGAGCACTAAATAGGATCACTATCAAAAATAGGTTTCCCATCCCACGGGTAGAAGACCTATTTGATAAGCTACAAGGGTCGACCTACTTCAATAGGATTGACCTAAAAGTGGCTACCATCAAATAAGGATAGTTGATCAATACATTGTAAAGACCCCATTTCGCACTACCTTTGGTCCTTACGAGTACATTGTCATGCCTTTTGGCTTGACCAATCACCAGCCACATTTAACCGCTTGATGGAGAAGCTATTCATGCCTCATTGAACCTTTACTGAAGTGTTCTTTTATGATATAATCATCTACTTTAACTCACTAGACAAACAAGCAATACCTCCAGGTAATGTTTCAAGTCTTACGAGAGAATAAAATTTATATTAATTGAAAGAAAAGTGAGTTTTTCTTAGAAGAGATTCAGTATTTAGCATTATCTCTCAAGATGGCATCCAAATGGATCCATCAAAGTTAGAAGCTTTATAGGCATGTGTGCATACTATAGACGCTTCATAGAAAAGTGCTCACAAATTGCAGGACAATTACATGACCTTAAAAAAGAAAAACGTTAGGTATACATGGTTTTCCAAGGAGAAAAATGATTTCAAAAAGCTTAAAGGAAATCTTATCTCTCAACCTGTGCTTACACTATCAGGTCTCTCAAAGCCATTTGAGGTCCAATGTGATGCTTGTGGTGATTGCCTTGGAGCTATTTTTCTCCAAGAAGGGCACGCCATAGCCTATGAAAGTCGAAGGCTGGACCCTGTTGAGCAAGCTCTAGGCATATATGAAACGGAACTCTTTGCAGTTCTACATGCCTTAGACTCGTGGAAGTACTATTTTTGGGAACTCCTTTTATTCTGCGTACAGATCACCAAAGCCTTTAGTACTTCATGATGCAGACCAAGCTCTCTGACAAAAAAATGAGGTGGGAAAATTTTCTTTCGCAATTTCATTTTCATATTGCTCACATTGCTGGCAGACATAATCAAGTAGCCGATGCACTCTCAAGACGATCGAGAGTGAATGCGGTTTCCATAGCAACTCACAATGATCTATCTTCCATGATATATGAGTATGCTATTGATCTTGATTTTAGACATGTGATTTCAGCCCTTGCACCAGGGAATAAAGAAGAACCATTTACCCTACAAGATGGTTATCTTCTTTATGGCAATAGACTATGCGTTACTAACTCAGTATGTGAGAAAGTAATGTATGAATCTCATGCTCCTCCTTATGCAAGGCATGGAGGGATTTAGTCTACCCTAAAAGGGATAGAAACATATTTCTATTGGCCTACCATGAAATTAATGTGTGAATCTCATGCTTCTCCTTATGCAGGGCATAGAGGGATTTAGTCTACCCTAAAAGGGATAGAAACATATTTCTATTGGCCTACCATGAAAGCAAACATACAAGAGTATGTTTCAAAATGTGTGGTATGCCAAAAGATGAAGTTTGATAGAGGGAAGCAACCTGAATTGCTTCAACCTTTGCCAATCCCTAATTCACCATAGGAGAGCATATCCATGGATTTTATCTTTGGGTTGCCTAAGTCTATCCATGGGAATACAGGAATATGGACGATAGTAGACAGGTTCAGCAAATTAACAAGCTCGTTTTATATCTGTCAAAAAGACTATCAAGCCCATCAAATGGCAACCCTCTTTATATCACAAATCTTCAAGTACCATGGCTTGACAATGTCCATAGTGTCTGATAGAGATCCTAGAATGACCAATAATTTTTGGAAGGGTCTCTTTGAGAATTTAGGGACAAGGCTAAACTTCTCTTCGGCATATCACCCCCAAACGGATGGCCAAAGTGAAATAGCTAACGTAACAATTCTTGATCTACTAAAAGCCTATGTAAGAGAAGTAGATCAAAGGTCCCAATGGGAGAAGTACTTACCATTAGTGGAGTATGCCTACAATAACACTATACATACCTCCATCGAAAAAGCACCTTTTGTGGTAATTGAGGGAAGATCCAAAAGTCCCTTACTATTTAAGGTACACGGGAAGATCTTCGTTGCATATAAGTATAGCCAAAACCTACAAGAATCTTTCCAAAAGATTAAGGATGTTATCTCTATCTCACAACAAAGGCAAAAGGCTGCTAATAAGCATAAAAGAGCTCAAGCCTTTAAACAAAATGATTGGGTCTTGCTTAAATTTCCCAAGGCTCGATTAAAGCACACAACGGGCAAGAATCCCACGGGACACCAAAAGTACTACGCTAAGTTAGCAAAAAGGTACTATGGTCCCTTCCAGATTCTTAGAACAATCAATGAGATGGCCTATCAACTCAATTTGCCCAGTCATTGGCTCATACACAATGCTTTCCATGTGAGCCTACTAAAGCCTTACAAAGGAGACCCACCTCAATGACCAACTATTGAAGACCCACCAAAGATCAAGGACCAAGAAGAGGTGATGCAGCCTGAGTCCATTCTCTCACATAAAGTCAAGGTATTGAGAGGCGGTAAGATTATCCATCGGTATCTTATTAAGTTTGAGAACTATCCTTTTGAAGATGCTAGATGGATGCAAGGCATACAATTAAAGGATAACCTAAACCTAGTCAATGCTTACAATGCTTCCCTAGAGTAAGCAAGTGTAAATATGTTTAAATGAGCAAAGGTTTCATCTTATAAGACTCTCTTTTTCTTTATAGTGCACACATGTTAATGAGTATGCATGCTTAGGATCATGTTTTCGGAGACGACGTCTCTCGAACAGCAAGTAGAGCTTGTCACTCTACTATGGAAGATTGATAAGACTGATGTGCAGACATGCTTGTGGCAGCTAAGGCTCTCAAGCACCAAATGGACTAGTCATTCATTTTGGAACAATGTTGTAGGGTAAAATAGGGGTCCTCTACCCGCTAGCAAACGGACTAATGACTAGGCTTTATCTTCTCTACCTCATAGTCGAGGACGACTATGGTTTCAAGAGAGAGGTAATGTCATAATAACTAATATTTAATTCTCCTAAATGATTTTCTCATGTTAAACTGATCATTTAATATGGGGAAGTACCAAGGAGAAAAAGCTAGAATATTGGTTAGGCTGGCAAACCAATCACAGTAGGGATCCAAAGGAGCAAAAATAGGGATCCGAAGGGGGGGCCATCTGCAAAAGAGTAATGTGCATGAATGGTGATTCAAAGACCTTAGGGTTTAGCCCATTAAGACTTCCAGATGCTAAGGTTCCAAAATTCAAAGGTAATGTCCAATGGTCAAACCTTAGGGAAAATTGGATGCTTGCGGGAAGACTCAAAAGTCTTCCCACATCCCTATCAAAGAGGGGGCGAGCCATATTTGTAGGGGATGAGAGAGAAACACACACACACACACACGCGCACACACACACACTTCCAAGCTCCCTTTACACAAAGGGCATAGTGAACACATGTCAGTTTCCTAGCCCAGTTGCCCCAAAGGTGCATTCAAATCCTATTGGATGGCCATAGAGGTGGACCAATGAGAATTAAGCTAGAGTACATTTAGTTTAATTCATTTAAAAACACTTGAGAAAATAACCAATAGAAATTAACCTCTCTAGAAGACTATTGGACAGTCTCCCAAGGGGTCCAATGAGCATTCAGCAAACCAATGACTTGCCTGATTCCTATTGGCCAGAAGACAAAGAGGTCCAATGAGTGATTATTTGATTTATTTAAATACCTAAAGCTCTCACAAAAGAGGAAAGGGGGACACATGTCACAAGGATAGCCATTATGCTTCTAATGTCCTATTGGCTAAGCCTGGCATGAGCTAATGAGGGGCCAACAAGAGGAATTAGCAAGAGGGGTCAACCGAGAGAGAGAGAGAGAGAGAGAGAGAGAGAGAGAGAGAGAGAGAGAGAGAGAGAGAGAGAGAGAGAGAGAGAGAGAGGGGAGGGGGGGGCTGATTTTTGCAAGGCATTATCACACACACACTCACGCAAGCTCATGTGTGAAGTAAAGAAGACTATCTCCTTCTCCAAGCTTTAATGGAAAGCTTATCATCTTCTCCAAGCTTTTGAGAAGGGAGGCCTACACCAACAACTCTTGGGTTTGTGATGCAAATCCAACCAAGAGCTAAGCTCCAATGTCTGCTCATCTCCTCTACCATGATAATTACTAAGCTATGCTAAGCTATTAAGAGTGATTATGTGAGGAGACATACTTCTTTCTCGTAAGAATAATCCTTCTTCCTCTCGATCTACTCTCATACCCTCCTAGCTTTCACCATCTTCGAAGGTGTGTGAGGTCTTGGGTCTGAGACCGTGAGGGAATTGATGTTGTGTTTTCAAGTGTAAGCTTGGTGCTTGAAGCTTCCATCTTCATTGCACCAGCAAGTTATTGAAGGAACACAAAGTATTGTATTGTAAAATGTCTCCCTTGATGGGGGAACCTATAATACAAAGCCTTTTGGAGGGGGGATCGGCTCCATGTAAATCCGGTCCTCGACTGTTGTCAATAGCTTAATTTCTCTCTCTTTTGAAGTATTGTTCATGCCTATCTAACTAGGTGTTATGTTGTTTTGCTCTCTCCATCCAAGCACTCTTGCTATGCTCATTAGAAATCTAATATTAATGAAACGCCCACTATGTCTATGTTATTTTCCGCTACACACAAGCTACTAGACCATTGAATGTTACAATACATTTACAATTGTAGACTTTGATAAGGACAACAATTTTGATGCTATTTAAAAACATCCATTCATGAGACAACTTAATATGGTTCAAGATTGGAGTTATGGCCATATCTACTTGTGTCATAACGAAATGACTACGAGAGTAAGTTTGAAGGATTATAGATAAAGCGTTATAATAGAACATCTATTGAAGCATTTGATTCTACCACAATAAATGAACCATAATTTCCTACATGACTGCAGTCCAAAGCTCATATTTTTATGTGTGGAGTTTCAGATTGTGATAGTCTCCTCAAAAAAAAATTGTAAGTTAGAAAGATCATTAGAAGATGATGCTTACATGCCAAAACCTTATCCTAAGGAACTCTTTGAACCTCTACAATGGACACAATTTATAGCCACCATGGATGTGTGCGTGAATGAAACCACCCCAACAAACTTATGTGATGAACAAAATTATATGATGAAGACGATTATGACATTATTCCCTTTCCCATGGGTGGATTGATTCATGAGACAAGAGATAACAAAGAAATAGAAAGCAAAAAAGGTGAGACACTATACATGTGAATAAGAAAAGAGATCTCTGTAAGAGATATCTCTGAACTAGAGAAACTCTTCTACGATTCCAATCAAGACATGCCATTACATGAGGATGCCAATGATGAGATTTTGAGTGCCTCAAAAGAAGAATACCAAGTCATGGGAAAAGAAGACAAGTTTTATGACTTTTCTAATCAAAAATTGTTGCCAGCAAGCTAACTTAGATAACTCGGATAACATTTTTCGAAGCTTTCATTGTAAAAACACTTATTATTTTGATAAATTGAGAATATTGTAACTCCTATTTTCCATATAAACAATGTAATTGATGAGCCGGGGCTACAAACTTCCAGATTGTATCAACTTGTCTTCAGTTAGAGCTCCCAGATTATTAGTTTTGACCACAAAAACCTTGGCTAGGGTATAAAAGCCAATTTTTGTAAGTATTTTATAAGTTTTGCATAATAGAAACACAGAGTGAGCTAACGGTGCTCACTTCTCTCCTTCTCGCGCTTCCTACTCCCTTCTCGGTTGTCACATTGCAGTGCAGTCTGCTGCGCTTCAACCGCAGGTAAGAGCTCTACGCATTGACATAAGCATTTCATGGTCATCCGTAGCTTTTGGCATTGCTACGGACGAAGCTGACTTGACTAACGTCAAAAGCTACGGATGACCATGAAATGCTTATGAAGCTCTATGCACTAGTCGAGTCAGCTTTGTCCCATGGATTAACAATTATATTCGTGGTTCTTGCTATGTCTGTAATAAGATAGGAGTGAGGTTAGAAACCCGTCCCACATTTGACGTCGCTGCTGGGGAACGAAGAGACCTAAACTAGGGAAAAACATGAGAGTCTTTTGAAGTTATCCTTTAACTTCCTCTAAGATCACCTAGAGTCAAAACTTTCTTTTTAAAACCGCATAGCTGAAGATTGTCGTCTTTTGCTGTGTAGCGGTAGCTTGGAAGTAGGTTGTACTTGCTAAGTACCTTTTAGGACTATAGGATTATAGGATTAGATTAGGATTTTGAGAATGATTGATGGACGAGACAAGTCTTAAGATCAAGGCTCAAAAAACTATAAAAAACAAGAAAGTGAGTGTTTGTGGACACTTTCCACAACCCCAATGCAGTAGAATCTAGGAGTAGGGTAAGTAGAATCCAAGGTGGGATCTCAGAACATTGCTCTATCCAAAAGAATCAGTTGTGAGTTGTTTATGTGAAGTTGTAGAATTTCAGGTCTACGGCTAGAAATAGCACCAAAAGCTGTCAACCACTGAATCCGGCTGGGGATTATGCTTAAAAAGTTGTATGAACCAGTGGGTAAGCTTAAGAACGCAATGAGGTAAACATTTCAACAGTTTGCAAAAACTCAAATTATTTACTTTTACTTGACATTTTAGGCCAAATTAAGTTTCGACTTGACTCAGAGGCTTAAAATAGGTCATAAAAAGACTGTCCTCTGGAAAAGCTGAAAAAAATGCTCATTTTAGGCCTAAAGTAAATAATTGTGATTATTTACTTTTAGCTTAAAGGTGACCAAGATTGATACCAGAGACTCTATGCATGTGTACAAACATCTTTCGTAAAGGCCCATAGAATTTGGATCACCAAACTGATCAAAAACTTGGTAAAAACTGAAATCTGTACTGATTGTCGAGAATTTGAGTATAACTTGAACAAATTTTGTTCAAACTCGGTAAAACTTGACTCATGGGCTTATATGATATGTTAAACAAGTGTACATGCTCAGTTGACCAAAAAGATACAAAAATTTATCAGATGTAAATAATTACGATTATTTACTTTTGTCCCATTTTTCAACTTTTTTTGACCAACCCAGCATACCACTGGTTTTGGCATGTTATCTTAAGCCCACATACCAAATTTGGTAAGAATTGGATCATTGGAGTGAAAATTGTGGCCAAATTTGTAAAGTCAGTCTGTAGACACAAAATTGTTGACCATTTGAATAAAAATTATCCAAACTTGATGAAACTTGGCTAGGGAGCTTAAGTTAAGCTAATTCACAAATCTGTGTCAAGATTGTGGCAAAAACTTGCACAAAAATAGTAGAAGTAAATAATCGCGATTATTTACATCTGCTATAAAACTGGACATTTTTGCACATTTGAGTATACCACAGGGTCAAGCATATCAAGTAGACCACGCAAATAAATTTTGGTGAAATTTGGATCACAAAAGTGAGACTTAAGCCAGATTCTTCAAAATTGAGTCTGCTGATACAAAACAGTTGATAACTTGAATAAATTTTGTTCTAACTTAATTAGTGAAACTTGTCCATTGACCTTAACAAGTTGCATACTTGGCAAAACAAGCCAAAAACTATAAAAAACTGAGAAAAGTAAATAATCATGATTATTTACTATACTGATACACAGAGACACCATTTTGAACTTTTGAGCTTGTACAGTGTTAGACAAACATAATACAAGGCCACCGGGCAATTTTGGTTTCAATCGGATCCAAATTAGTACATGTTTACTCAGTTTCTAGGTTGCAGATTTGTCTTTGGCTTTTTACAAAAGTAGAATCTGAAAGTCTCAATTGCTGACTCACTTAGCTCAAATTGAAGAGATGCACATAGACTAGTCACTAGTCACAATAGTTAGCAAAAACTATACATTCTTTGCGAAAGAATAGTTAACTTGATTAAAATTGATACAGGAATCACGTTGCAGACAAGGAACTGAAAGCTCGACAAGAGTTGCAATCAAGTCAAGTGGAAGGAGCTGATAACAAGTCAATCATCCGACGGTAAGTACTCCAGGGCTTCACAAGTTTATATGAACCTTAGATCTGGCGTATACTAGCAATATACTAGCAAACCAAGGCATATTTGGAGAGAGTTCTAGTAGAGTATCCACCAAAGAGAGTGTGAATCAAGGAGATCAATTGGACACTATCTTTGAAAAAGTCTCAGACACTTTTTCAGAATCAACATCTGAAATGTCTTCCTATTCGACTCATTCAGAAATCGGAACGACAATGCGTTATAAGCACTTACTCACCTTTATAAGACTAATCGCCATGGAGCTCAGGTTTATCTGGATCCGAATGAAGAGTATGCTATTTGCATTGATGACCATGGCATAGAGTTTGAAGAGGAAATCAAGGCAAACAAACAAGGAAAAATGTACATGGATAAAAATGAAACTCGGTATTTACAAGTTGAAAACCCTGATCTGATAGACAAATGGGGGTTAGAAGTAAATACCATAATTCTAGATATGGCAAGAAAAGAAGGACCACCGACTTTAGAATTCAAGGGATACAATCAAGTTGATTTGAAGCCTTTCAAACGGCTTAGTACGGATAATCCTAGGATCGGAGTCTATTGTTGGGAGGATAGAAACGTCAAAGATCTTATATGGACTTCTCATGCCAGATCAGAACAGTTAACACCCATGAAGATCATCTATATCTTCAAAATTAAAGACAAGGGTTCAGTAGATCTACCGACCTATCTATTTAGGGATTGTTATAGCAATAATTTTGTTATGATGAGTCATGAGGAGGTGGAACAAATCAAATATCAAGGATACTCCTTAAGGGATTGGATATTGGGCCAAGGATCATAAACTATTCCAAGAGATGAACTCCGCGAGAGATCTTTTGAGAGTAATGTTAAAAAACCAGAAACTACCTCATCACAAACAAAACCGGGTGACACTAAAGCCAGTCCAGGGCTACACGAGTCACTATTTCCAACAAACTGGTTTGAAGGACTCGGAACAAGACCAACTGCAAGGAGACCGGGAGTTAAACCAAATAGACGTGTCAGACCAGCTGATTTTCAAAAATGGGTCAAAAAATATAGTGGATTTGGGGATCCATATGACCACTTATGCAAGTGCTAAGAGCAGAACGCATATTTAATTTCCATACTCAATTCGAGGGATTTGGAATGACATTAGAGGGAAAAGTACTGACATGGTTCCAAAACATTACACCAAGGTCAATCATCCACTTAAATACATTAGCTCAAGGATGTTGTTCCAAAATGAAGATCAAACACAATACGGTAGCTCAAATCTATAGCTTCAAATAGAAACAAGGTGAGTCTGTTAGGGATTGTGCAGCTAGTATGAAACAATACATTGCAAGATGCCCAGAACTAGAGATACCTATAGAAGAAAGATTAGTATCATTGTTTCTAGAGGGACTGCTAAACAAAGAACTTCATGCTATATTGTATAGCAAGAAACATATCACCCTAGAAGAGTGTGTGTCAGATGCTATTGACTTAGGAGACAATTGTGATATTCTCAATGAAGAAGATGTCCCTAAGGATAACCAAAGTGAGAAAACAACATCTACCAAACCAGCACAAGTGGGAATGGCTGCTGCAGCACCGCTTACAGTCATAGAAGACATGCTTAAAAGGATGAATGAAATGATGAATAACATGCAAAAAAAGCACCTATGAGGGGACCAGGGCAAGGGATACCTCAACAGGAACAACCAATTAGACCGCAGAAATGGTGTGTAATCGAGGGTAAAGGACCAACCATCAGACCAATGAGTGCTATTACTGACCGAAGTATGATGGGAATGTTCAATACGTGCTTATGAGGCCATAGGGACAACCCATTTATATATAACATCCTAATATGGCCCCAGCTCAAAGACCACCGATGGCTATGGAAATACCTCAACATGTGATGGGTCAACAACCTCCATATATTGGACATTATGCAGTTACCGTAAAGTACATGCATTCAGAGGGAGTCATAGATGAACAAGCACTAGTGCCTGTTACACCCTATGATGAGCCTAGTCCATCTACAGTAATGGTAGAAGGAGATTGGTATAATTCACATCCCCCACCAATGGAATAACATGTGACTTATACTACAATGGAGCTTGCACGGATGTACTATGTAGCTAATCAAGGTGCTAGACCTCCGATGGTAAGACCCATAATTAAGCCAAGAACTGGGAACTGTCACAATTGTGGTGCAGATGATCACTGGAAAAATGAATTCCCATAGCCTGACAAGAACCTTAAGCCAGTTGAAGATTTTTGTATACAATGTTGCAAAAAGGGAGGACACTTCCCTGAAGATTGTCCAAAAAAATCCTTTAAACAAGGGTAAAACAGTAGTGAACATAGTCCAAGTGATACCTAGTAGCTCATTCAAGAGTGAACCTATTGTTCTAATCAAGGTAATCAACAGAGCCCAGGCTAAGAAAAAGAAACATAACTCCTCTGATGATTCGGAGAATACTAAAATTTCCTTTCAAAAGACCAAAAGAAGTAGAAGCAAAAGGTATGAGATGAGAAAACAAAAACAAAGGGTTGAAATTGAGGAGAAAGCCAAGAAACTATTCCAGGAAAAAGTGAAAGAAACTGGAAGTGAAATCAAGGAAACCACCGTGAAATCTGGAGGATCAATTTTGGTAGACAAAATTTTTGAGCCAATTAATGCAGCCTTGGAAGCTTACCAAGTGGGACTTAAAGCAGGCCAAAACATGGAAAACAAATGGAAAAACTATCCTTCTCGGGGATTTTATGTTTGCAAGCTTTCACTTTCGCGCTTTTGGAATTGAAACATTATTTGTGAGCTTTTTAATTCTCCTATTACACTAACGATATCTTATAATATTAGTGTAGCATTATAAAAGTCTACATTAGATTGTGCAATCCTTCAATCACCAAACAATCAAGTGTGACATGTTTGCATGCCTTTGCTGTAGGAATGTATGCTCATGCATATCCCTTATTATCTTGAAATGTAGCTTTAAAAAAAGAACTATATATATTTCTAATTAGTTTTGATTCAACACCATATTATAAAGTACTAAGATCAAACAACATATTTGCCATAGTCTCAAAGTAGCTTAGCAAATCAACTCAAGAAACCTCAAAGCCAAACTAGATTCCAAGTAGCAATATGATATGCATATCATACCACATAACAAACCTCCAATCACATAATTAGTGACATAACCACCATACTGCCATGTTCAAGTCATGTGGTCACCATGTACATAAAAGACTCAAGTCAAAACATAAAAATTAAATGTCTAGAGAGAGCATATGTACGGGGGTGGTTATGGAGCGAGCTTTAGAGCGAGCTTTTTTTTTTTCCACCACCTCTACTTCCCATTGCCACCCCTTACCACCCATGACCACCAACACCTAGCCCATCACCGGTGGTTGGTGGTGTTAGCTCACTACCACCATCCGCCACTCCTCCTCCTACCACGACCGCCCATTACCGTCGGTCTCCTCCCACTCTTCCTTCTAGTGGGCTACTCAAGGACCTCCTCTCTCTCTCTCTCTCTCTCTCTCTCTCTCTCTCTCTCTCTCTCTCTCTCTCTCTCTCTCTCTCTCTCTCTCTCTCTCTCTCTCCCCAACACACTCTCTCTTTCTCTCCATGTTCCTCTCTCTTTCTTACTCTCTCTCCCTTGAGCTCTCTCTCTCTCTCTCTCTCTCTCTCTCTCTCTCTCTCTCTCTCTCTCTCTCTCTCTCTCTCTCTCTATTTTGCTGATTTTATCTCTCTTTCTCTCTCACTTGTCTATCTCTATCCCCTCCCCCCACACCCACACTCTCCTTCTCCCCCCCCCCCCTACTCTGGCTTGTGTGAACTATTTGCCTCCTTGCCTATAACATTGCCAAATGTCTTGCGTCTCCTTGTCATTGTAACCTGGTCTCCAAAAAACTCTGGCACCTTTGGAAGGCCAGTTCCTCCAATTGCATCGTTCACAACACGGCTAGTCTATGATGGAGTAGGTGTGTGAAATTGTTGTGAAGCTGCCTTGTCTCTCATCTTGCTTATGCTTGGTCCGCTTCCTATATACTTACCCTCTGTATATGCCATTCTTTTGGATTGTTGAAGAAGAGTGTTCCCAATATCCAAAACTGTTGCATCATACAAAGAAATTTTAGGCTTGTGACCTTCACCTGCTAACCATGAAGCGTGACGTGACTCTGAGAGATTTGTTCGAGGGATAACCTCGATGCAATAGTCATCTAGAGCCTACAAAAAAAGAAATAAATATATTTCATTGTTATCATGAAGGGTCTAATTAAATGGACATCCTACAACCTATTCTAGAATAAATTTTAAAACTTACACCAACAATTTCCTTCCTCCAATGAGGGTACCTCACATGCCACCAACTCAACCAGCACTCCATTGGGCCTAGATTCCCATCTGCCACCTTTCTTGTTGCCCACCAAGCTCGAATGAACCGATATTGGGCCTCTGCATCTTCACTGCTTTGCGCGCACCGCCACATTCGACACAGTCCCTTTTGCTCGTCTTGAAATGCATTGAGCACATATTTTGTGGTGTGGATCCCTAGACTTTGTTCCCAATGGAAAAGGCATGATCTCTCCCTACCTTTCATCACCATATCCGGACCTCCATTGAAACTTTTATGCACCGCATTCCAATTTGCTTGGGCTTCATCTGTCATAAAGCCAACAAAATCTGGTGGGGGCACCCCATTGCACTCTAGCACGTTGATCATTTGTTGCCAAAATATCATCTGGATTGTAGTTTCCTCTTCTTTCATCTCACATATAGCAATTGTCATTAATACTCGGACATTGAACATCAACACAAAGCCACATTAACATTGAAGTATGTGTCAATATGTGTTGAGTATTGAACATAAGATTAAAACTTGCCTCGGATCATAAACATGTGCTGCCATGGTTGTCCAACGGTTACCCCGGGGGCAAACCCACTTAACCAATTGAAAAGCTTGATAAAACTTGATGATAAATGAATTTAGGTCTCCGTTGTCACTTCAGGAATGCGAGTTATTAATCACTCTATTGTCAGTTTTACCTACACGCGTAGGAGTGCTATCAAAGGGGGATACCATATGACATCGTGAGTTAACCGAGCCGTTTTGATATGTTTTATGGTTTGTTTTGGTGAGTTTATTTCAATTATTAGATGTCCCTACACTTACATGAGAGTATATGGTTAAACATTCCGAACTGCATAGGCAGATATGAATAAAGTGATTTTCTTTTGGGGTTACCGTTTGTTGTGTGAGTATCATATGGTCAAAGTGAGGTGACGGAGTGATAGTCTACACTATAGATCTGAACTTGATGCATTGGGTTGAGGTCAAACACTTTCATTTCATGTTTTGCATGCTCCCAAAAATTTCAAAAAGTTGTTTTTGCACATATGTGAAGTTATGGTTTATGGTTGACCTAAAGGTCGGAGTTGTTTTGCATCATGTTGATGGTGTTGAAATGTTATCATATGATGTATGGAAACTCATGGATTGATGTGGATGCTTCATATGGATGGTTATGATTGCTTTCCACCTTTTTAGGTCAAAACTAGCTCTATGTGCTAGCGTGGTGAAGTGCGGATGTGATGCATCTACTTTGATGGTTTGAAGTTGTCAAAAATTGGATTTTTATATCAAGATTAGTCGCTGGTCGGACTCTTTTTATGCATGAAAGAAACAATCTTAAGGGTCACATGTGTGTAGACTCCGATTGATTGCAGAAATGTGTCAAACTCCAAGTATGGGAGTTGGTTCAATGTGATTATGTTTTATGGTTAAGTGCTGAGATTCCCCCATGGATTATGGTTGATATTTTATGGTGGAATCCGGTGTGGCTTACGGTTTTTTTTCCTGGATTGAGTTATGCTGCCGAAATGCTGCCGAAATTTTTGCAACCATGTTATGTTCTAAAGTGGTTATGCAGGATTGATTGTGCCTCACCCAAGTAGGGTGGAGAGCTCACCCGTGTGATGTGATTGGATTATGGTTTATGGTTTTTGGATTGGATCATGAAGTGATCAAGATGGTTTATGGTAGACGTGTAAGGGTATAGACCCTGTACAGTCTAACTATTTGGAAAAGGAATTGTTTGTGCATCTGGGAAGTGCTAATGTGATTGGACTCATGTGTTATGTTTCTTATGGTAGCATTGCTACAATACTAGGATCACCTACATCGCTTAGCCTTAGACTAAAGGGTCGCTAACCTGGGGCTTTGCTAGATCGGGGGTGTTGCCTAGGTCTTCTTCTTTTTTTTTTTTAGGCTTATCTGCACGGTTAGTGCATCGGGGGTTGAATGACCTACATGGCTAATGCATCGGGGATCTTGCCTTGGCTTTGCCTAAACACCCGGTGCTGGGCATCAAAGAGGCGGGGCGCCTAAACTAGTATGGTTGGTGTTGATACACTACCACCTGCTGGTATTTGGGATCCTTTCAGAGCTCGGGTTCATGGAGGGAGGCGAAACAGCCTCACCTATGTGTGGCTCAGGTAGGATGGAGGTTATCTAGCTCGCTCCCGATAAAGTGAAATTCTCTCTATCCATCGTAGAGCGGAAGTGCATGGGTGGATCGGTCGATCCCTACACAAGGACCGCTGCTCTGTTAGTTATTTTGTCATAAACTTTTTGATGTTATGGTATACCCAAATTTTGTCATTGCATTAATACATGGTTGAATGTTCCATTTAGATGGGCATTTAAAGATTCTCTGTTTTCATCTTCTCATGTCTTTGTGCAGTCTATTTCACCCTCCACTATATTGTTTCTCTCTCTCTCTCTTCCCGCAATGTGGTATACACATATATTCACCCTCCACAATGTTACATATCTTCCTGAGTATGCTTTCCTTCATAACATCCATTTAGGGGTAGCACTAGTCGCTAGGTACCTCTGGATGCAGTCCGGCTCATGGCCTAAACTCCATGCTTGTTCGGGTGCTGAGAACTCCTCCCCTATGCAAATGCTTCCGCAACTCTGATGTATATTGAAAATGGTATAAAAATGTAAATTGTATGTTCTGTGCATAGACCCTTGGGGATGGGTATCTCTCACCTGGTATTAGAGCCAATGCTTAAGGTTATAGGGATAGCCTAAAGCCTGATACTAGTCGGGTTAGTTATGCATCATGCACGCATTCATGCATACTGTTTGAGAAAGGATATTGTATTCATGATACTTCTATAAGTGACATTGGTTGGTGGCACTTGTTTGGCTTTTCTTCTTCACGGAAAGTGTTTGGTTTGAGTTATGATAAAGTGATTGAAGTGTTCAATAAGTGTATCAAGGAAAAAAATTTGCATGTTTGTTTTAGTAATAACCTTTGTGGGTGACTTCTAATGTCTCGTGACTAGATCTTATCTTTCAATGGTGTGTAAATGACTACCCATTCCTTAGAAAATTATAGTAAAACTTTTTCCCTCCAGACCACCCTTTTTGACTCATAATGCGGGAAGATAGATCATAATTGAGAAATAGGATAGTCAATTTAGCATATATCTATCGAAAGGTTTTAGGCTTACTCATTTGTTATCCATGTCAAGGTGAGGAGACCTCGAATTTTTCAAGTGTGAGAGGATGTAAGATCCCCAATTTTTGGGTCTCTTTTAAAAAATAAGAAAAATGACTTTTGATATCTATTCCGTCGAATTTTGATTGAAAGCATTAGAAAGTCATAATTATGTCGGATGTTACGGTGTGATGTAGTCTAGCTACGGTTTTTATTAGTTGGTTAGATATTGTTTGGATGGTCAAATTTAATGTAAAAATTGAATGGTAAGTGGGAGAGTTGACCACCAAAAAGCAAAGGCTTGCTTTTAGGAAAGAAAGAGTCTTTTTAAAAAAGAGAGGAGGATCTTAGTTTAGAACTCTTTTCTTGGAGGCCAATCTTCTTCTTAGAGTCGCTAAATCGCGCGTCAAAATGCGTGTCCTCAGAAAAAAAAAATTGAAACGCTACAAACGTGCGCAAACTTGTCTATCCTTGCCTCACTTTATTCTTAGCTAGTGCTTTTGGCCTTAAGAGCCTATATAAAGACCTCTCTTCTTTCACTTTGAGGAGGATAGATACACTCTCAGACGCGGAAGCTCTCTTGCCTTGACATCAGGATTACTTATCTATTATACGGAGTGGTGCAAGTTCTTCATCACCATCTCCATAAACTCTTCTCTCTCGTGAGGAAGAAGAAGAAAGATATCTTTCTCTATTTGCTTATTATTTTCTCTCTCGTTTCACGGTGTACGCGCTCTCCGGAAGTTTTCGTGGCAGATACCTCTACGTAGCTCTCATCACCGCTCTCTTATGACAAAGCAAGAATTCTTTCAACAACCCCTAATCGATTATAAAGCATGGTGAGAAACCATAAACTCCATAGGCATCATCTCTCTCTATGTCGTTTTTCTGCGTAGTCACCCTCTCAGTGATTGTTTTTTCGTATACAAGTGCATGTATGGATTAACCAAGTACATACGATGTTGCTCATGATTGTTTCATCATTTTTTACACATTGATTTATGCACATGATGCGTTATGGTCATGCACGTGCATAAAGAAGCGTTTTTTGTTTCACGTCATAGAAGTGGTAGGAATATTGTTTTGGTCATAAATCATAAACCGTTATGAATCATCCCGAAACCTTTCTACCATAGATAAAACACATCATTTAGAACATTTTCTCTCTTATGTGTCATGTGAAAAACATTCACGAGCTAAGAGATATGGTCAAAAACAGATTGCTACCCACCACACAACATAAATTTTTGACTTTAGGCTCCTTGGAGAACTACTATATAGATTCACCGGATGGGCAAACCCACTTAACCAACCTAAAATCTTGATAAAACTTGATGATAAATGGATTTAGGTCTCCGTTATCACTTCAGGAATGCGAGTTATTAATCATTCTATTGTCAGTTTTACCTACACGCGTAGGGGTGCTATCAAAGGGGGATACCATATGACATCGTGAGTTAAGCGAACCGTTTTGATATGTTTTATGGTTTGATTGGTGAGTTGATTTCAATTATTAGATGGCCCTAAACTTACATGAGAGTATATGGTTAAACATTCCGAACCACATAGGCGGATATGAATAAAGTGATTTTCTTTTGGGGTTACCGTTTGTTGTGTGAGTATCATCTAGTCAAAATGACCTGATGGAGTGATAGTCTACATTATAGATCTGAACTTGATGCATTGGGTTGATGTCAAACACTTTCATTTGCATGTTTTGCATGCTCCCAAAAATGTCAAAACGTTGTTTTTGCACATGTGTGAAGTTATGGTTTATGGTTGACCTAAAGGTCGGAGTTGTTTTGCATCATGTTTATGGTGTTGAAATGTTATCATATGATGTATGGAAACTCGTGGATTGATGTGGATGCCTCATATGCATGGTTATGATTGCTTTTCACCTTTTTAGGTCAAAACTGCCTCTATGTGCTAGAGTGGTGAAGTGCACGTGATGCCTCAACTTTGCATGGTTTGATGTTGTCAAAAATTGTATTTTTATATCAAGATTAGTCACTGGTCGGACTCTTTTTATGCATGAAACAAACATATCTTAAGGATCACATGTGTGTAGACTCCGATTGATTGTAGAGAATGTGTCAAACTCCAAGTGTGGGAGTTGGTTCAATGTGATTATGATTTATGGTTAATGGCTGAGATTCCCTCATGGATTATGGTTGATATTTTATGGTGGAAGCCGGTGTGGCTTATGGTGTTTTTTTCTAGATTGAGTTATGCTGCTGAAATTTTTGCAGACATGTTGTGTTCTAAAGTGGTTATGCAGGATTGGTCGTGCTTCACCCAAGTAGGGTGGAGAGCTCACCCGTGTGATGTGATTGGATTATGGTTTATTGTTTATGGTTTTTGGATTGGATCATGAAGTGATCAAGATGGTTTATGGTAGGTGTGTAAGGGTAGAGACCATGTACAGTCTAATTGTTTGGAAAAGGAATTGTTTGTGCATCTGGGAAGTGCTATTGTGATTGGACTCATGTGTTATGTTTATCATGGCGGCATCACTATGAGACTAGGATCACCTACATCGCTTAGCCTTAGACTAAAGGGTCGCTAACCTGGGGCTTTGCTAGATCGGGGGTGTTGCCTAGGTCTTCTTTTTTTTTTTTTTAGGCTTATCTGCACGGTTAGTGCATCGGGGGTTGAATGACCTACACGGCTAATGCATCGGGGATCTTGCCTTGGCTTTGCCTAAACACCCGGTGTTGGGCATCAAAGAGGCGGGGCGCCTAAACTGGTATGGTTGGTGTTGATACCCTACCACCTACTGGTATTTGGGATCCTTTCAGAGCTCGGGTTCATGGAGGAAGGCGAAGCGGCTCACCTATGTCTGGCTGAGGTAGGATGGAGGTGTTCTGGCTCACTCCCGACGAAGTGAAATTCTCTATGTCCGTAGTAGAACGGAAGTGGATAGGTGGACCGATCAATCCCTACACAGGGTCCGCTGCTCTGCTAGTTATTTTGTCATAAACTTTTTGATGTTATGGTATACCCAAATTTGTCATTGCATTAATACATGGTTGCATGTTCCATTTAGATGGGCAGTTAAAGATTCTTTGTTGTCATCTTCTCATGTCTCTGTGCACTCTATTTCACCTTCCACTATATTCTCTCTCTCTCTGCCTTCTCGCAACATGGTGTACACATATATTCACCCTCCACAATGTTATATTTTTTCTTGAGTACGCTTTCATTCATAACACCCATTCAGGGGTAGTGCTAGTCGCTAGGTACCTCTAGATGCAGTCCGGCTCATGGCCTAAACTCCATGCTTGGTCGGGTGCTGAGAACTCCTCCCCTATGCAAATGCTTCCGCAACTCTGATGTATGTTGAAAATGGTATAAAAGTGTAAATTGTATATTATGTGCATAGATCCCTGGGGAGGGGTATCTCTCATGGGCATATAAAGATCCTTGAAGTCTTGCATTTTTCACCATCATAGATTTGAGTTGATATACATTGTCACTTCACAATATAAGAGCTATAATCCTTAATTGGATGAAAATAGATTTTATATATTGAATAATTGGTTGCATGGGGGGGCTACAATCCTTCACCGAGTACAAGTAATCTTCAAATTGTGATTATATTGAAGATTTATTTGCGTTAGTTCATACATTGGTTTATATGTATTATGATAGATTATTAGTGTATGAAATGACCAATCATATATTTTATTGCTTTCATTTGTTTTTTGCAAACAACTGACATTGTTCAGTGTAGAAGTTGATTATTCTTTGTAGCATTTGAAATTAGATGTGTCTTATTGTTTGCAAATCAAAGTGGACATATAAATAATCACTATAATAATAATTGCATTGAGAAATTCATAGCATTTTTGTAGTTATTATGTTGTGCATAGACTGTATTGCAATGTGTATGTTTTCTCGCAATAATAGGTGATCGATATGTGGATTGACTAGCGTGCATTGAAAATCTCATATTGTGCATCATGGTTACTTTCATATTGAATGGGTTTTTAATATATATTGAGAATAACAAAATGTTTCAAAAATTGAACATCTGGTTCTTTTGTCTTCAGTTTTAATTTAAAGCAAGGGAGAAAAATGTGGGTACAAGTGGTATGAAGAAGCCAAAGAATAAAAAATCTCCTGGCAAAGAGTGGGACTATGCTCACAACATAAGCGACCGATATATGGAGTGGCAATGTCGTGCGCTTTCACATGATTCATCTTTACCTTATGTTCCTCCCACAATTTATCCCAGAGCTTTAATTTTGACATGTCCCAGGCAGGAGGGATATCTTCCTTTAAGTCTCTGCAACATACTTTCATATTGCCCAACATCGTCCTAACCTTGTGGCCGGTGGGGGTCAAATTCTTGAATCCCTGCTGGAATCAACAATGTATTGGCCTTCACCTTGCAGCCTGCACTCTATGTTCTCCCATATAGCACCAATGAGGTCTTTGATGAATACATTGCTTTCACTAATCTGTTGTATGCAACCATTTGCACATGATGAGATTGCCAAAATACATTCTTTACGAATGGCACGCATAATACTTTTCTTTTGATTTGGCGTCATGTTTGCATTGAACAACAAAAAACAACATATCAAATACAAACTCATGGTTGCACACTTCACTAACACTCTCACACTATTTCAAGTAAACCCTTAACCACAACTTGAAGACTTTAAGAAATGTGCATGGAAATATTGATAGAAATTAAAAATAATATTCACTTAAAATTGCAATATGTTACACGTGTAAAATGCAGATCAAACAAGTGGTCTATAATAACTTCATTGAGATCAAACAATACATGTTAAAAATCTAGAACATTTCAGCATATATTCAATTTTTAACTTAAATTTTTCATCGTGCATACACACTAGTTCAAACAAAGCACACCGACCTAAAGACTTCAAAAAGTTCAACAAGATTATATTTATTCAGGTTGATAATCATTTTGACTCTAGATGGTATGTTTGCACATGTAAAATACAATAAATATGTCAATCCTAATAAAATTGTCCAGATCTAACAGAACATGTTAAAAATTTAAAACAATTCAAAGCCTCGTGATGTATATATTGTCAATTTTTATTTTAGCTCATTTAAAACATTGGAAGTATACAAATCAGACTAGGAAATTGCAAAGAATTTCTTGCTCTTTAAAAAGATAAAAATAAATGCTTAACATGCAAATTGTGTTCACACACTTTCATAGAATTTATGGAACTGTAGCATTCAAAATAGCGATGATAATTAATGCTCTTTAAAAACATTCAAAAGAATATTTAACATGCAAATTGTGTGCAAATTCTTTTTTACAGAGAATTTATGTAAATGAAGCATTAAAAATAGCGATAATGCTTGAGGTCCTTTAAAAAGATAAAAATGAATATTTAACATGCAAATTGTGTGCAAATACTTTTTTGCATATAATTTATGTAAATGTAGCATTTAAAACAACGATGATTGATGAATAAAGCATTCTTTTGAATATGATTAGCTAGTATATAATTTCATATGGACACTTAAAAACAACAAAATCAAAAAATTCAAACATTTGTATATGAAATACTCTTCACAACCGCATTATAGACCAAGTATTTCATATACTTAATACTTAAAAAATTAACTGCACATGCACATACAAATTATATGGCATTCGTACGGCCGGGTTAACGACTTGAATGCCACATTTATGCAAAAATAGATGCTTCTAACAAAAAACACTCTATTAGCCGCGTTACGGATTGAGTGCCACCCAAATCTAAGGAGAAATAATGGCTTGCATATGAACATCATTTAGCCGTAAAATACAAGCTTGACCATAAACGAAAAATGAGCATAACTTGATCAAAACAAGGGCAAACTTGACCAAACTTCACTAGTGTATCTAGGAGAACTACAAGAACTAGGTCAGGTGGTTGCACATCAATTCTGTTTCAAGGGGTCATGGATCGCGATCCATGTTGGAACAAAATTTGTACTTCTGGTGATACCATCTGGTAAAGTATTATTTTAGGAAGCTATGGTTCACTTCTGCTAGAGTTTGGATTATTGGTTAGAAATTCATGCCACTTTTTGGAAATTTTCTTAGACTTAAATATTTCTGGCATTTTGACAAGGCATTTGAACTTCAAACAATTTGAAATTCTAAGAATAGGTCTTCTTTGACATTCGAAGCTTGAGAGTAGGATTTTTTCCTAGAAAGCTTGCAGGGGGTCATGGATCATGATCCATGTTCAATAGCCATTTGAGGTAAAACTTGTGGAACCTATTCTTATAGCATATTCCAACACACTAGTGAAGTTATTTTTTGGTTTGGACAGGTATCTCTCTAGTTTACCCCAGCTTCCCAAGTTATGGACTAGATTGGTCTGACTTTGCCATATTTGGTTTTGGTTGGTATTTTGATCCTTGATTGTGATTAATTCGTTTGGCATTTGGCTCTTCTAATAATTTGGAGTTGAGGAAGAACCCAAATCTTAGCTATTTATTGAATTCCATCCCATTTGAAATTTGTTCGGACCTTTTAGGTCCTCTGGCAAGTTTGACTCATTTCTCGGGGACTTTTTGGCATTTTTTGAGTTACAACAAGTTCAAATACTTCTTTTGATGCCAAAACCTTGCCCAAGACCACAAGTTATGCATTTGACACTCTCACTTTGCTAAACTTGACAATTGAAGCACTTGAAATGATTGAACACTAATAACACTTTCCAATTAAAGACCACTTTCATACAATCTACATCCATTTCTTGAACAATCTGCTTCAGGGGATCATGGATCATGATCCATGTATAGACACCAGTTTGTGCAAAACTTAGGGGGTAGCTACCAAGCATTTTACCTAAGCTATTGGTGTACTTTTTACTGAATTTGGGTCAAATTTTCCCAAACATGGGTGAAAATGACCATATGGAGACTGAAATCTCAATTTTCATTGAATTTTTATGATTTCAATGTCTTTTTATCTAAAATTTGCAAGGCTCATTCCCCAAGGCATGATGAATATAAGCGTACTAAAATCTCCCTGTCATCACATGTTGGGGGACATGGATCAGGATCCATGTCCAAGTTCCAACAACATTTTTTATTTGTGATCACTGCAGTGTATAGGCACTTTAATTACCAATGTCTTATGCCACGTATGTTTTCCAACTGAGGTGGGGGTCATCTATCACGATCCATGTTCCAATCCATTTGATTATTGTGATTGCTTTTCCTGATTTTCCCTTGTAAATGGAGTCTTTTGGTGAGAAAATTATTGGAATTGGACTTCATTTGACCTCCAAAATTCTTTTAATAGTTTATTAATTTCCGCTTTTAATTTGATTGATTCGGTTTTAGTGATTGTTTTTGTCCAAATTTGACCATACATGACTGTTTATGCATTGATAAGGAGCATACTTGTGAAATCTAGTGTGGTATAAGTGTCTTGGGTGGCTGTAGCAAGCAAAAGTACAGCATGGGGATCTAGGTCAAAAAGCTCTATCCCTCTCTCTCTCTCTCTCTCTCTCTCTCTCTCTCTCTCTCTCTCTTTGAAAATGTCTGACTATAGATGAGGTCTACTTTGCCCATTTTTTCCTATATGTGCTTGACTTACCTCGAGTACAATGTGCACACTTACCTTACTTGCCCACATTTCTCATGTCATACCACCCGTGGCTCAGACAGCTCAACATTTGGACACTTGGTCATTAATTGCTATCAAAAACTGATTCCAAATTTTTTGGCTCTATTTATTAAACTTTTATCATTATTACATTAAAAAGGAAAGAAAACCATTGAAAATTATTATTAATCGGTCAAAATTTTTGACATAATTATTCCTCACACTCATATGTACATACTCTCACTCTAGACATCTCACTCATCAAAATTTGTCAATATGGATCCATTATCTTCCTGATAGAAAAACATTCTACAAAAAGTCTACAAAGAAGGAAAAATTTAAGCAACAAAACACAATTTATACATTGTACACATAATTTCTCAACATCTTGTAGCGTAATATCTTGCAATATGATGCTCTAGCTACTATAGCTATGATCGCTCCCCCCTTCCCACTCCGAGTCACCCCAGACAAAGGTTTATGCGATGTGCATGGGCAAAAACAATGTGTCTATGAAAATCCATGAAACATGGCCCTACAACATCTTGAATAAAAAACATCTATCCTCCTCTCTATTAGATTGACCTGGAAAAAGCATGCCATGGATAAACAAAAATATCAAGCGTCTCCTTAAGTCAATTATCAATGACTCCTCTCCATGAGCACTCGACTCCCCACAAAATTTATGCACCCAATTCTTAATTCTATGGAGAACATGATGAAAGTTTAGAAACATATAAGACTTTAAGTTTAAAATGTATATTAAAATGCATTTCCCATACCTTTGGCTTTTAACAAGAGGAAATATTTCTGGGAGTAGAACTGACAACTCTACTTGTCCAAGCGACGTGCATTCACCTAAAGAAGGTTGAAGGAAATATTGGGAAATAAGCTTAACCACCTCCATTTGGATTTTCTTGGCCCAGCTTGGATGCCAACCGAATCAATGGTCTCAGCCACCAAAGACTTCAGCCTTGCAATGGTACTTTTGGATGGCCCTAGTTTGACATCATGGTCATGGAAGCCTTGGTGCACCATGGCTTGAGAATAGCGTTTGTCAGTTGGCATTATGTAGTAAACCTGGCAGTCGCAGGTTTTTCGAATAGCAGGCACATGTTGACAATAAAAGCACTTCAAGGTTCCATACTTTTGCAAGTCACCATTTAGCATTGGTCTCTCAATTAGTTTACTTGTAATTCCATGCCTACAATTGTGATTTTGTCACTCTTCCCTTGTACATAGAACAAAAGAATAAGGAATACCTGTCCAAGACAACCGGTTGGGTATTCTTGTAGATAACACTTGCGATCACTCTGCAAACACACATTCAAAATCACCTCCGCAATAGCTTTTCCTTATAGTTGCTGGAAATGTGATGTTTGTGGTTGTTGGTTTTGTCCACACATGACCATCCACTGATTGCTCCATTCCATCCATAGCTGACCTCTCGATATTTGACTGAGGTGGAAATTCAAACACCATGTTTCCATTGTAGCTTGATGGAATTTCTTCCACCCGCTCCCATTTTGATGATGCGATCAAGGTCTTTAGCTTTGGAGATCTCATAGTGGGATGTAACGCTAGATCCACTATGCTAAAGGAATCACCGATCGGAGCCCAGTCCTTCTTACATCCCTCTTGTAGTGGGGAGTCTAGGTCAATCACCCCATTTTTGGGTGTTTTGTTGGTGAGGTCAAAGTGAAAGTCTTCTTTCTCTTCATCAGAAGAAAGCAACAGTATGTCGGCAGACTGTAGTGGTGTAGTAGGTTTCACAGGGGAATCCAAGAATGCTACATACTCTGTGGAAACTTTAGCATCCAAAACATAAAGAGGTGAGCTATTACCTTTACCTGCATTCTGCAAAGGAAATGTTAACGGTTCACCTTCAACAGATTTTGCTAGGGCAAACACATTATAACCAGCTGGTGCATTTATGTCAGCTCCAGATAGAACCAACAAAGATCCTTCTAATGATAGGTGGTGTGGTTTGCCAACCCCCACACCACCCATGTGAAAGATGAAATGAGAGAATGTGGGAAAATGTGTTGGCAAAGTGACGGACAGGAGGAGAGGATGAGAAGGGAAGATAGAGGAGAGAGTGAGTGATAGTAGAGAAGGTGCCCTGAGCATAGGATGTAGGTAGAATGGACAAACGGATGTGGATGTAGTAAGGGAGGGACAGCTGGAGGGAAAGATGATAGAGAAATGGGGTAGAGTAGATAGAGGATTTTATAGATAGTCAAGAGTGAGAGAGGTTGGAGGAGAGAACTGAGGTAGAGTGGATAGAGGTTTGTATAGATAGTCAAGGGAGGGAGAGGTTGGAGTAGAGCTGAGAGAGAACTGAGGGGTAAAGGTAGGGTGGATAGAGTGGGATAGGTAAAGTGGACAAAGGGAGAACTGAGGGATGGTGAGTGATACTATGTAGAGAGGTAGAGGAGTAGAGATGGTGAGTGATGGTAAGTAGAGAGGTAGAGGAGGAGAGATCACTAAAAGATGGAAAAAGTAGTAAGCTATATTGAGCCATCTCTTTATATAACTCCTTGATACAAGTGAAATGGTGAGAGTAGGGAGGGTGGAGGTTGAAATGGTTCCAAAAAAAAAAAAAGAGGAGTCACTAGCAATGTCGCTATTGCCTCCTCAATTTTTTATATTAAAAGCAATACTCTCTAGATCTTTAAGGTCTCTTTCTATAGTTTCCTACCACGTTAAAACTCTGTTCTTCTTCTTCTCTCTCTCTCTCTCTCTCTCTCTCTCTCTCTCTCTCTCTCTCTCTCTCTCTCTCTCTCTCTCTCTCTCTCTCTTTATATATATGTATGTATATGTGTGTGTGTGAGAGTCTCTCTCTCTCTCTCTTTATATATATGTATGTATATGTGTGTGTGTGTGTGTGTGTGTGTGTGTGAGAGAGAGAGAGAGAGAGAGAGACAGAGAGAGATTTACAAAAAAGAAAAGTGTGTGTGTGTGTGTGTGTGTGTGTGTGTGTGTGTGTGAGAGAGAGAGAGAGAGAGAGAAGAAGAACAGAGTTTTAACGTGGTAGGAAACTATAGAAAGAGACCTTACATATACATATATAAATATAAATATAAATGTATATATATTTAACACACACATATATATACCTTTATATATATATATATATATATATATATATATATATATATATATATATATATATATATATATATATATATATATATATATATATATATATATATATATATATATATACCTTTATATATATTTATTAATTTATTTATATATTTATTAATTTATTTATATATTTATATAAATAAATAAATATAGGTACATAAATGTATACTTATATATTTATACATACATTTATATATATACACATTCACACACACATATACATCATGTGTGATAAACAATGAATCTCTCTCTCTCTCTCTCTCTCTCTCTCTCTCTCTCTCTCTCTCTCTCTCTCTCTCTCTCTCTCTCTCTCTCTCTCACTCACACACACACACACACACACAAATACATACATATATGTAAAGAGAGAGATATATTTATTCATTTATTTATTAAAATACATACATATAAGTATATAGTTATATATACGTATAACTATATATATATATATATATTTAACACACATATTGTATCTATATTTATTTATTTATATAAATAAATAAGTAAATATATGTGTGTTAAATATATATATATATATATATATACACACATACACAAACATATACATTGTGTGTGATAAACAGTGAATCTCTACTCTCTCTCTCTCTAGTTTACAAACACTTTACTCTCTCTCTCTCTCTCTCTCTCTCTCTCTCTCTCTCTCTCTCTCTCTCTCTCTCTCTCTCTCTCTCTCTCTCTCCATCATTTACGAACAGCTATAACTCTCTCTCTCTCTCTCTCTCTCTCTCTCTCTCTCTCTCTCTCTCTCTCTCTCGTTTTCAAAAGGGAGCGCATGCCATTTTTGCTGGGGAGAGTTTTGTTGTGCGCACGCCAGTTTGGCGGGGGAGAGCATAGAGAGGGCGAGTTGCCATTGTGTTGATGAATGGAATTCTGTTGATTTACTTCTCAGATAAGGTCTGGAAAAACATACACAATGGGCACGGGAGATAATGTAGGGGGTAGCAATGATGGTATTATACCGAAGGTAATGGAGTTGTTGTACAGGAAAATGGAACAAACATCGGAAAAAGTGGTTTACCAAGTTCATGTTTCCTAAGCTTGAACCAGAGTGGTAATTCAATTTTCTCTCTGGAAGAATCTTGTTGATGATTCGGGTGCACAGATTCTTAATGAGGAGCTTCATGATGTGCTGGTTTCTAATGCCCTGACTGCAACCCGACCAGACATGTATGTAGGAGCTAACATGAGGCCTATCACACCATCAAAGAGCTCTATTCAGATTCGAGAGACAATTGGTGGAGAAATAACTCTGTCAGGAGTGACGGAGATTGAAGTCAGTAGCTTGCATCAAATGGCAACACTCTTAGAGCAAGGATCCCTTTCTCGTGAAACAGCAAGCACAAATATGAATTCCACCTCAAGGTCTTTACTGATGTGCTAGAAAACCTTCACATATTTTTCTTTACCTTCTCTGTGGAGCATTACTCATGGGTATTAGTTGCAGCTACTATGTAGTTGATGGTTTTACAGTCGTTCCCATGCCATTCTTACAATAACATTTTGTTTTGTTTTGATGATTGAAGGTTCCGAGGATGGTGGGAAAGAGGACCAAGCTAGAGCACTGCTGGTGGCTACAGGACACAAGGGAAG